>NC_051421.1:6099996-6102496 GCF_015228065.2 Penaeus monodon | reverse complement strand
TTTTGTTCCAGGAATTGCAAAGCGAAGTTGGAGGGAATAAAGAACTATTCCCCTCCCTCCCTCCCTCCCTCCCTCCCTCTCTCCCTCCCTCCCTCCCTCCCCTCGCCCCTCCCTTACCATTTCCTCCCCCCCCCCTTCACCAGTTTCCTCCTTCTCCTCCCCTCTCTCAGCCTATATCCCTCTCCCCGCCTTCATCTAGTTTCCTCCTCTCCGTCTTCATCTTGACTCTCTTTCCCTTTCTCTTCCGCCCTCACCCTTTCCCTTCCTCCCCTGCTCCTCCCTCACTCACTCCTCCTCCTCCTCCTCCTCCTTCTCCCTCACCCCTTCCTCCTCCTCCTCCTCCCTTCCTCCCTCACCCTTTCCTCCTCCTCCTCCTCCTCCTCCTCCTCCTCCTCCTCCTTCCTCCCCTTCCTCCCTCACCCTTTCCTCCTCCTCCTCCTCCTCCTCCTCTCCTCCCCTTCCTCCCTCACCCTTTCCTCCTCCTCCTCCTCCTCCTCCTCTTCCTCCCCTTCCTCTCACCCTTTCCTCCTCCTCCTCCTCCTCCTCCTCTTCCTCCCCTTCCTCCCTCCCTCCACCCTTCACCCTATCCTTCCCACCCGTCCTTCCTCCCTTTCTCCCTCTCCCGCTGTCTATCGGAAAAGATTTATTCACTAAAGGCATCCCCCCCTATCTACTCCCTTTTTTTTCGTTCCTCCTCCTATCTACTCCCTTTGTTCCGTTCCTCTGAATACGAGGGAACGATCGGCTCTCGGCGCTCGAAACTCGAGATGACTTCCTTCCTTCTTCCTCTCTCTCTGAAGGCGGTTCGCGTTCCATTCCGGGGTTCTTAGGCCTACGTGTCGTCCGCCTCCGTTTCCCCCTCCTTTCGCCACCTCTCTCCTCTTCTCTCCTCTCCTCTCTGCTCTTCTCTCCTCTTCTCTTCTCTTCTCTCCTCTCCTCTTCTCTTCTCTTCTCTTCTCTCCTCTCTTCTCTGCTCTTCTCTTCTCTTCTCTTCCTCTTCTCCTCTTCTCTTCTCTTCTCTCCTCTCTTTCGCCTTCTCTTCTCTTCTCTTCTCTTTCTTCTCTTCTCTCCTCTCTTCTCTTCCCTTTTCTTTTCTTTTCCCTTTTCTTCTCTTCTCTTCTCTCCTGTCTCTTCTTACCCCTTTTCTTCTCTTCCCTTTTTCTTCTTCTTCTCCTCTTCTTTTCCCCTCTTCTCTTTTCTTCCTTTCTTCTCTTTTCTTCCCCCTCTTCTCTTCTCTCCCCTTTTTTCTTTTTCTCTTCTCTTTCTTCTCTTCTCTCCCCTTTTTTTCCCCTTCTCTTTTCTTCTCTTCTCTCCCTTCTTTTCTCTTCTCTTCTTTCTCTTTTTTTTTCTGCTCTTCTTCCCTTTTCTTTTTCTCTTCTCCTCTTCTTTTCTTCTCTTCTCTTCTCTCCTCTTCTCTTCTCTTCTCTTTTCTTCTCTGCCGATTCTCTCACCTCCTTCATATTGCTTGTCTTCTCTCTCTTCGTCTCCTCTCGCCTCCTTCTCCCCGTCTTTTCCGACTATCTTTTCCCCCTCCTCTCACTTTGGGGGTTGTGGGGTTGTGTGTGTGTGTGTGTGTGCATGCCTTGTGTGTATGTATCTTTTTTCTTCTCTCTTCTTCTCCTCCATCATCACTTCCTCCTCCTCCATTTTCGGAAGTCCCCCCCACCCCTTATCCTCTCCCGTTTTCTTTACTCTTCCTTTTCCTTTTGTTATCATTTCCTCTCGAACCCAGAATCACTAATGTTATTATGAAAAAAAAAATTCGACTTCGCCCCTTTAAAGAATATATATAGAAAAAAAAAGGAGAAGAGAGGAAGGAAAAAAGGTTGAAAAAAAAAAGGGAAAAAAGGAAAAAAACCCCAAACGAAATTATGATTAATTCTATTACTTGAAGAGAATGATTGGTTTTTCTCCGACTACTTTAAAAATCTAAGAAAACAATGCCCAAAGTTTCTGCCCTCCTTTTTTTCTTTTTTTTTTTTTTTTTTTTTTTTGTACGAAAATTCGCTTTCCTTCTGCAGGCTGTTCCTCCTCCCCTCCTCCCCTCCTCTTTTCCTCCCCCTCCCCCTCCTCCTTCCCCTTTTCTTCCTCCTCCTCCCCCTCCTTCCCCTCCGCTCCTCCCCCCTCCTCCTTCCCCCTCTTCTTCCTCCCCCCTCCTTCCTCCTCCCCCTCTTCCTCCATCAGCGCCTCCTTCTTCGCCGTCTCCCCGAAGATCGGTTATCAAGAAAGCTGTTGATTTAATGCTGTCCACATTTCTTAGCAGTGGGATTGGATTACCATGAGAGGGGGGGAGGGGGGGCGCTGCGTCTTCACTTCTCTGTGTGGATTGTGTCCCTTGGGGAGGGGAGGTGTGAAGGGATGAAGAGGGAGGGAGAGCGAGAGAGAGAGAGAGAGAGAAGAGGAGAGAGAGAGAGAGAAACAGACAGTCACATATATATATATACATATCTGTGTGTGTGTGTGTGTGGGTGTTGTGTGTGTGTGTGTGGGGTGTGTGTGT
>NC_051421.1:6081695-6094896 GCF_015228065.2 Penaeus monodon | reverse complement strand
TGCTTTCAAAAGAAGGGGAATAAAGAAGGGGGGAGGGAGGAAGAGAAAGAAGGGAGATAGAGAAAGTTGAAACAAACGAAGGGAACTGGAAAGAAAAAAGAGAACGAGAAGCGAAAGACAAAAAATAAAGGAGAGAAAGAAAGATGAAAAGAAAACCAAAAAGTTAAATGAATTACCTTGTTAAGAATAAAAAGAGGGATCAAAGAAGAAGAAGAAGGAGAAGAAGAAGAAGAAGAAGAAGAAACAGGATAAAAGAAAATCCAGCAAGAATCCAATCAAATATAAAATTAATAAATTAAAAAAAAAAAAAAAAAAAAAAAAAAGAGGAAAAGAAAAGAAAAGAAAAGAAAGAAAGAAAAAAAAGAGGAAAAGAAAAGAAAAGAAAAGAAAGAAAGAAAAAAAAAAAAAAAAAAAAAAAAAAAAAAAAAAAAAAAAAAATATATATATATATATATATATATATATATATATATATATATATATATATATATATATATATATAGGGAGAGAGAGAGAGAGAGAGAGAGAGAGAGAGAGAGAGAGAGAGAGAGAGAGAGAGAGAGAGAGAGAGAGTTAATAAAGTTAATCTATGTACAAGAAAATAACAACAAACAAAAAGGGAATTAGAAACCGAGGAAATCCGAAAAGTCCAAAGGTCTCTTCATCTGCATAACTCGCCTTCCATCCAAGAAATTTTAAGGAGCTTGTTGAGAGCTTTTCAAAGGGAGGAATCTGCACCCTCCATATTTTTTTTTTTTTTCCTCGCTGCCCCCAAAAGACAAATGAGACGATAAGGGAGGGAAAGGACGAGAGGAGGAAAGGAGGGGGATAGGGGGAAGTGGGAATAAGGATAGAGAAGGATACAGATATACATATACATATATACGTACACACATACACTTACACACACACACACACACGTACACACACACACACACACACACACGCATACGCATACACATGTACACGTACACACACACACACACACACACACACACACACACGCATACACACACACACAGCCACACACACACACACATACACACACATACACACACACACACACACACACAGCCACACACACACACACACACACACACACATAGACAGATAGATAGATAGATAGACATACCTAAGTCCAAAGTAGTAAAATACAGAGATTAAGCATATTTCTTATCTTAGCTGCGTTTCTTGGGGCGGTTACTCAAGGAGGCAACAACGCGGCTTATCAAGGACACGGCTTCCTCCGCCCCTAAACGCTAGCTGAATTGTGAGAAATAAGAGAAAGCCGGCCAGGGTTTGGCGGAGCGGAGGAATTCCAATTGGCTTTTTGAGATTATCGAGAAAAGGGGATGAGTAATAATCACTGGGAATAATCACACGCATGAACACGCAGGCATACATATATGCATTTTTTTTTTTTTTTTTTTAACGGTAGGTTCATGTCTGAGCCGCCGTGGTCACAGCATGATACTTAATTGTAGTTTTCATGTTGTGATGCTCTTGGAGTGAGTACGTGGTAGGGTCCCCAGTTCCTTTCCACGGAGAGTGCCGGTGTTACCTTTTAGGTAATCATTCTCTCTATTTTATCCGGGCTTGGGACCAGCACTGACTTGGGCTGGCTTGGCTAGGTAGGCAATCGAGGTGAAGTTCCTTTGCCCAAGGGAACAACGCGCCGGCCTGTGACTCGAACCCTCGAACTCAGATTGCCGTCGTGACAGTCTGGAGTCCGACGCTCTAACCATTCGGCCACCGCGGCCCCACACATATATGCATACTCACACACAAATACACAAACACATACACATATCTTATCCTTCCCCTCCACCTCTTCCTCCTTTTCTTCCTCCTCCTTCTTCTCCTCCTTCTCCTTCTCCTCTCCTCCTCCTCCTCCTCCTCCTCCTTCTCCTTCTCCTTCTCCTCCTCCTCCTCCTCCTCCTCCTCCTCCTTCTCCTCCTCCTCCTCCTCCTCCTCCTCCTCTTCCTTTTTCTCCTCCTCTTCACACACACACAAACACGCACACACGCACATATATATACACACACAAATAAATAAATTTCTGAACAAAAGCCAAATTGAGATCCTAATAGCAAAGAAACTGCATGGATGTGAATCTCTGACTGATGCAAGCGCTGAAAAAAATACCTAAGAAAACAGAGGACCGAGTGAGAGCTCGAACCTGGATGCGTTGCGTCGAGTGTGTTTATGAGGCTGCCTTCCTTGCTCGTGGTGTTGCTGAAGGAGGAGAGCCAGGGCGGGTGAGGAGAAGGAGGAGGAGGAGGTGGAGGAGGAAGAAGGAGGCCGGAGCGGAGGAAGAGAAGGTGTTGAGAAGGAGGGGTACGAAGGAGGAGGAGGAGGAGGAGGAAAGGGAAGACTTTAAACAGCCTCTACACCTCCCGACGTCTCCCTAGATAGGCCGAGTGGCACTTAGGTCATGGCCTGCTTATTCCGTACCAGTGGAGTTCCTGCCCAGTGTTGTTTCTTCGGGTGTAAGCGGACCTTTTATGAGGCATTCAATGGCTATATTAGTAAACGGTACCATGTTAAGGCATAAGACATTGCAATAGCTTCTCTTGGTGAGGTTTTTACAGAGGAAACCACATGATGGCGCTTGAGAACTGTTCTGTCATCAAAGCAGATTGTATGTCAAGGGAAAGGAGGTTGTTCTCTAGGGAAAAAAAAGAGGGTGATTGAGTGATCCTCGTGGCCTCGATCTGGATTACATCAAATTTGTCTCCGAGATTTAGTTGTGTGTGATAATGCTTACGTCATCGTAGTCCACACTTAGCTGGGTCATATGAATGAATAAAGAAGGATGTTAGGACCTTGGGACAATCTACGCTCACTCAGGAATGGCACTTCCCTTTAGAAAATGAGCCTGTAGTCTACTCATACCCGAAAACACTAGATCTGTTCCCACTCTAGGTCTACTGTCTGGCATATCACTTATGTCATATGAGAGATAAAGGTGTGTGTCTGTGTGTATACATACATACATATAAACACGCACACACACACACACACACACACACACACACACACACACACACACACACACACACACACACACACACACACACACACACACACACACACACACACACACACACACACACACACACACACACATATATATATACACACACACACACATGTGTGCATGTTTGTGTGTGTGTGTGTGTGTGTGTGCGTGTGTGTGTGTGTATATATCCACACATGTATCCGCTTACCCCCCCCCCTCTTCCACGACGCAGCGCACACTCCCCACACCCTCCCCTCCCCCCACCGCCCATCCGCCGTCGCCCCTCCGTCAGCCAGGCTCTCGCTCCTCGCCGAGCCGTGTCCCAGCACCTTGCCTGCAACAGTAATTAATCTCGGCGCCCCTTTGATTATTCTGAGGAAAATTCGGGGCTGCAATCACACGGGACCGAGAGCAGTTGGCGGGAGAGCTGCGTTACCTGCTTTGAGAGGAGTGTCGGGCGGGGAACAGGCCCTTGCGCTCCCCCCTGGCCCTGGCTCTCTAGCTGTCTGTCTGTCTCTCTGTCTCTCTGTCTCTCTTTCTGTCTGTCTGTCTGTCTATCGTCTGTCTGTCTTTCGTTCTATCTGTCTGCCTATCAGTCTGTCAGTCTATCGTTTGTCTGTCGTCTGTCTGTCTATCTCTCTGTCTGTCTGTTTGACTGTTTGTCAGCTTATCTGTCTGTATGTCTGTCTATCTGTCTGTAAGTCTGTCTATCTACCTGCCGATCCCTTGATCTATCTAATTTTATTTATAGGAGCATTTATGATAACAAAATACTTCAAGATTTCTATATACTTCATGCTACTTCTCGGTCAGATATCAGGATCGGATTTCGTAACCAAACTACCAAGTCATGACGTCACATTTGTAAACAAACCACCAGCATGGCCGACGGAAATGAAAATCTCATATTACTTCACTTAAATGATATAAAACAAATTTATTGATAATGAGACAAACGTTTCGAAATCCAACTGGGTAACATCTTCAGGCCTGACCTGATATTAGTTATTTTGTAGCAAATAGTTGATATTAGAAACTACCAAATTGTGGTTATAGTTGTGTCGACCAGAAGCATTAACTTAAGTTTTTTTTAACGGTAGGTTCATGTTTGAGCCGCCGTGGTCACAGCATGATATTTAATTGTAGTTTTCATGTTGTGATGCTCTTGGAGTGAGTACGTGGCAGGGTCCCCAGTTCCTTTCCACGGAGAGTGCCGGCAAGCCAGCCCAAGTCAGTGCTGGTCCCATACCCGGGTAAATAGAGAAGGTGATTCGATGAAAACACCGGGCGGAAGGCAACGGCAAACCACCGCTCTAAATTGCCAAGAAAATCATGGAAATCCATGATCGCCAACGTCCTTGAAAAAAAAATGAAGTATATTAGTTGCTTAATTATGCTCTAGGAGATAAATGCTAGATAGTTATAACTGTAGTATGTCCTTCCTCGGGATGTTCGATGAGAATTTATATTTGTCTTTGTTAATTCATTCGAAACTTCTTTGAAAAACATATCTTTACTCTGAATAGTAAATATTACCCTATTAAGCTATTGTTTTAAACCGCGAACGCGAATTTTCACCTAGTTATTCACAGCCTTTTCTGTTACATAACATATAAAAGATTTTTTTTTTATATTTCCTTTTTCTTCAGTGCAAAACGAAAGTGAGGAAAGATTTTCTAAAATTCCCCCTAATTACCAGCAGCGTCCAGTCCGTTTTCTTCCGCGATTCATCCTGTCTCCCATTACGAACGGAAACGATTTATCACACGTTGCCGATTGCCTAGTCTGTTTGGGTGGGAATGTTCCTGAATTTAGCAGGACGAAGCAAACCCCAACTTGCTGGCGTTTCATCGTCAAAAATGCGCCTTATTTTTATCTTTCTAACTATCTCTCTCTGTTTATCGTTCTATCTGTCTGTCTGTCTATCTATCTGTATGTATGTATGTCTCTCTCTCTCTCTCTCTCTCTCTCTCTCTCTCTCTCTCTCTCTCTCTCTCTCTCTCTCTCTCTCTCTCTCTCACACACACACACACACACATACTCTCACTCTCACTCTCACTCACAAACACACACACACACACACACACACACACACACACACGTAAGCACACTTACAGGGCACACATACACACACATACATATACAGATAACCTTACCAACCAACCAAACAAACACAAAAAAAGCAACAAAAACAACAACAACAACATACACACACGCGCGTGCAAAGGAAACACACAAACCCAACCCCCCTGTGAAGACCTCTCTATACGTCTCCTTTCCCCTCGCGCACACAAACACAGATTCCGTGAGAAAAATACGCAGCTATGACGCTTAAGCTCGACTCCCAAACTTCTGAATAAGTGAGGAAAACCTGATATTTCTCCTTCTCGAGAGGAACCAACGAGCTGTCGGACCATGCAAGGAGAATTTACGGACTCCCTACAAGGAAAATACAGAACGAGGGAAAAGTTTAAATTGACGAGTCAGTTTCCGAAGGGGGGATGGAGAGGGAGAGAGGAGAGAGAGGAAGAAGGAGGGAAGTAGGGAAGGAGAGAGAAAGAGAGAGAGAGAGAGAGAAAGAGAGAGAGAGAGAGAGAGAGAGAGAGAGAGAGAGAGAGAGAGAGAGAGAGGAGGGGGGAGGGAAGGAGGGAGAGAAGCAGAGAGGGAGAGAGAGAGAGGGGGAGGGAGGTATGGAAGAAGGGAAGGAGAGAGGGATAGAAAGCGAGAGGTAGAGAGAGAGAGAGGCAGACATACAGATAGAGAGAGAAAGAGAGAGAGAGAGAGAGTGAGAGAGAGAGAGAGAGAGAGAGAGAGAGAATGAGTATGTGAAAGAGAAAGAGAGAGAGAGAAAGTGTGTGTGTATGTATGAAAGAAAGAGAGACAAACAGACAGAGAGAGAGAGAGAGAGAGATGAGAGGAACGAACTCCATGCGCAGCGTTGGGAGCAGGAGGAGAAAAAGAAAAAGTCGGGGTTTTCTTCAGGTAAATCGAAGGTGCATTCGCGTGGTCGAGGCGATGAGACAACACGGATACACAAGGCAAACTATTCTATAACTTTGAGGACAGAATGCTAGGGAAGATGACGATGTGTTGTGTTTGCATAGTAGTGGTATACAATCATAGATATGTATTACAACTATTTATAATAAAAGAAGTATGCAGTAAAGGGCTTCCGACGAATTTATTGATGGATGGATTAAACACGAAATACACATTGAAACAACCTACTCAAAAACACGTGAATTTATAGGTTTACATGCAAAGTGACTCAAGTGTAAATCGTTATCAGAAGGAAGTACATTTACATACTAAGATAATAATAAAAAAAATGTAAATATAAACGAATTATTCAGTGAAAATACTAGCGAGGAATTGTGAGGATAAATTCAGGTGTATTGGTGCAATTAACGCAGTTGAAATGTCTCACTAAATTAATTCATAACCAGTGGAATTGTATATTGGTGCACATATACTTTGCAATTTGTTTAGGATATTATAGATAGACAGGGTTATGTGAGGATAAACAGGCCGACAGAGAGTCAAATACGAGGGTACGCTTAAAATATTTTTTTTTTTTTTTTTTTTTTTTTTTTTACATATAAGAAAATGGAATTACTTAAATAAAACAGATAGCCGAAGAGCATAATGAAAATCGTAAACAGGAATAAGGATACACATAATATTCTAAATCAGAATATCAGAAAAAAAGTATATATATATATATATATATATATATATATATATATATATATATATATATATATATATATATATATATATATATATGTATATATATATATTCATATATATACATATATCTATCTATATATATATATATATTACAATTGGCTCATTATGAAAGATTGTCATTTCCGGTGACTATTCATTTTTGAGTTTGTTTGTTTTTTTTATTATTATTTCTATCGCAAAATCAAAATGATGTAATGGGGTTACACACCTGTTCAATTGTTCACCCGTTCACTCGTTCATCTGTTCATCCTGTTATCTGTTCACTCGTTCAACTGTTCACTTGTTCATCCGTTCACCTGTTCATCTATTCACCTGTTCGTCTGTCACCTGTTCACTCGTTCATCCATTCACTTGGTTATACATTCAGCAGTTTATTCGTTCACCGGTTCATTCGTTCACCTATTCACTTGTTCACCTGTTCACTTGTTCATCCGTTCACCTGTTCATATGTTCACCTGTTCATCCATTCACCTGTTCACATTTTCATCTGTTCACGCGTTCACTTGATCATCCGTCCACCCTTATTCGTCCCTTTTACCCTTTAAACCCCGTCCCCCAAACCTTTTCTTCCGTCCACCCTTTTCTTTCCCCCCCCCTTCATCCGCCACCCGTTAAACCCGGTCCCCCCCGTTCACCCGGCCCCGGGTTCATCATTTCACCCTTCATCCGTCCACCTGTTCATCCGTCCACCTGTTCATCCGTCCACCTGTTCATCCGTTCACCTGTTCATCCGTCCCCCCTTTCATCCGTCCCCCGTTCATCCTCCCCCCTGTTCATCCGTCCACCCGTTCATCCTTCCACCCGTCCACCCGTTCACCCGTCCCCCTTTCTTTCCTTTTCCCCCTGTTCACCCTTTCCCCCCCGTTCTTTCCGTCCCCCCTTTTAAATTCCTTTCCCAAACCCTTTCCCTCCGCCCAACCCGTTCATGTCCACCTTTTCTCCTCCCCCCATCACCCGCCCCCGTTCATCCGTCCCCCTTTTTCTCCGTCCCCTTTCTCCGTCCACCTTTTCATCCGTTAAACCTTTTTCTTTCCGCCCACCCGTTCACCCCCACCTTTTCATCCGTCCCCCCCTTTCATCCGTCCACCGTTCCCGCCCACCCTTTAAATCCGCCCAAACCTGTTCTCCGTCCACCCTTTTCACCGTCCCCCTTTTTTCAACCGTCCACCTGTTCACCCGGGCCCACCTTTCACCCTTCCACCCGTTCTTTTTCCCCCCCACCCCTTTTTCTTTCCCCCCCCTTTCACCCCCTTCACCCGTTAAACCCTTTCCCTTCTGTTAAACCGTCCACCTTTTTTCCCCTCCCCCCCCGTCCCCCCCCTCTTTTCCGTCCCCCCTTTCATCCGTCCACCTGTTAATTTTTTTTTCCGTCCACCTGTTCACCCTTTTTTTCCACATTTTCACCGTCCCCCTTTTTTTCTTTTCCCGTCCACCTTTTCTTCCTTTTCCACCTTTTTCATCCGGTCCACCCCAAAATTTTCCGTCCCCCTGTTTCACCTTTTTCCACCTTTCATCCTTTTCCCACCCGTTCTTTCCCCGCCCCCCCCCTTCTTTCCCCCCAAACCCCGTTCTTTCCCCCTTCCCCCCCCCGTTCATCCCCCCCCTTTTTCTTTTCCGCCCCCCCCGTTCATACCCCAGTCAAAAACCGTCCCCCCGCCCCCAACCGTTTTTTTTCCGCCCCCCACCTGTTCTTTCCGTCCCACCCTTTCTTTCCGTCCACCTTTTCTCCCCCACCCGTTCTTTCCCCACTGTTAAATCCGCCCACTGTTCTTTCCTTTCCACCCGAAATCCCCCCCCTGTTAAACCGCCCCCCGTCATCCTTTCCCCCCCTTTCACCCCGTCCCCCTTTTAAACCGTCCCCCCTGTTAAAGTTCCCCCTTTTCCCCGCCCAACCCGTTCATCCGTCCCCCTTCATCCGTCCACCTTTTTAATCCGTCCCCCTGTTCATCCGTCCCCCTTTTTCTTTCCGCCCCACCTTTTCATCCTTTTCACCTTTTGCGTTCATCCGTCCACCCGTTCATCCGTCCACCTGTTCATCCGTCCACCCGTTCATCCGTCCACCCGTTCACCCTTTCCACCCTTTTCAATCCGTCCACCCTTTTCTTCCCGTCCACCTGTTCATCGCCCAAATTTTTTCACCCCGCCACCCTTTCATCCTTTCCCCGGGTCACCCGTCCCCCGGGTTCACCCATTTTTCACCTGTTTCCTTTCCACCCTTTCATCCAAAACCTTTCCCATCCGCCACCTTTTTCACCCTTTCCCCCCTTTTCATCCGCCCCCCCGTTCCTCCGTCCATCTTTTTCTCCTTCCCCCCCTTTTTTAAATCCGCCACCCGTTCTTCCGTCCATCTTTCATCCTTTCCACCCTTTCACCCGTCCACCTGTTCCCCCCGTCCCCCCGGTAAACCGTCCCCCCGTTCATCCGCCCACCGTTCATCCCGTCCACCCTTTCACCCGGCCACCTGTTCACCGGGCCCACCCCTTTTCACCCGTCCACCCTTTCTTTCCGGGCCCCCTTTGTTCATCCGCCCAAACCCTTTCCCCGTCCCCCCCTTTTCTTTCCGTCCACCCGTTAACCCCTTCCACCTGTTCCCGCCCCCCCTTTTCCCCAACCCCCTTCACCCGCCCACCCGTTAAATCCGTCCCCTGTTCATCCGTCCACCTTTTCTTTCCCGTCCCCCTTTGTTCACCCTTTCCCCCCGTTCATCCGCCCCCCCTTTTTCACCCCCCGGGCCCACCCTTTTCATTTTCCCCACCCTTTCATCCCCCAAACCCGTTCTGGGTCCCCCCTTTCCCCTCCGCCACCTGTTCACCGTCCCACCCGTTTTCCCTTTCCACCCTTTCATCCGCCTCTTTTCTCCTTCCACCCTTCACCTTCCCCCTTTCATCCGTCCCCCTTTTCATTTTCCCACCCTTTTCATCCCCCCCCCCGTTCATCCTTCCCCCCGTTCTTCCTTTCCCCCTTTTTAAACCCCCCCCTTTTTTCTCCGCCCCCCCTTTTCTTTCCTTTCCCCCCCGTTCTTTTCCGTCCACCGTTATCCGCCCACCCTTTTAAAATCCGCCCCCCGTTTAAATTCCTTCCACCCGTTCACCTTTTCCCCCGGGTTCATCCTTCCCCCCTTTTTAAATCCGCCCACCTTTCATCCGCCCCCGTTCTTTTCCGTCCCCCTTTTCATCCCGTCCACCCGTTAATCAGCCCAAACCTGTTAAACCGCCCAAACCCCTGTTCACCCCGCCCAAACCTGTTTTTCCCCCAACCCCTTCATCATTTAAACCGGTTAAACCTTTCCCCTTTAAACCGCCCCCCCGTTCCCCGTCCCCCTTCATCCGCCACCCGTTAAACCGTCCACCCGGTTAAACCTCCCCCTTTCATCCGTCCCCCCCTTTCCCTCCGTCCACCCTTTCATCCGCCCCACCTGTTCACCCGCCCAACCCTTTCCCATCCCCCCCCACCCTTTCACCCGTCCACCTTTTCTTTTAAAATTTTTTCCCCGTTTTACCCGTCCCCCTTTTCATCCGTCCACCTGTTATCCGCCCACCCGTTCATGCCTCCACCCTTTTCTTTTCCGTTTCCCAACCTTTTTTGTTTTCATCCCCGGTCCACCCTTTTCATCCGTCCACCCGTTCATCCGTCCACCTGTTCATTCCCCCAACCCCCGCCATCCGCCCCACCTGTTTCACCCTTTCCAAACCTTTTTCATCCGTCCACCCTTTCCATCCGTAAAACCCGTTTTTCCGCCCAAAATTTTCCCCCCGCCACCCGTTTTCCCCTCCACCTTTCCCAAACCCGCCCCCCGGTTCATCCGTCCCCCCGTTCACCGTCCTCTGTTCATCAGTTCCCCCGTTCACCCCCGTCACCCTTTTCTTTGGGCCACCTTTTCAATCCGTCCCCCTTTCTTTCCGTCCACCGGGCACCCGTCCACCTGTTTTTCCGTCCCCCCTTCATCCGTCCCCCCCCCTTTTCATCCGCCACCTTTCATCCGTCCACCTGTTAACCCGGGCCAACCCGTCACCCGGGCCCCTGTTTCAATTTAAACCTGTTAAACCGTCCACCCCTTCACCCTTTCCCACCCGTTCTTTTCCGTCCCCCCGTTACCCTTTCCCCCACCCGTTCAGCCGTCCCCCTTTCCCCGGCCATTTTCATCCGTCCCCCGGACAGAAAAGCTTTCAAAAGGGGAAAAGGTTTTGGGTCTTGTATGGAGAGCCAAAATCCAAAATGTTGGTCAGAGTGTTCTCGTGAACACTTTTGTTCTTCCCACACTTTCTCCGGGTTCTTTTCCTCTTCTTTCCTTACTGGTTTTTCGTTTATTATTATTATTATTATTGTTATTATTATTATTATTATTATTATTATTTTCATTATTATTATTATTATTATTATTATTATTATTATTATTTCTTTTTTTACGTTATTCTCTTGTGTTTGTTTAGGTTTGTTTTCTTTTGTTTCCTACTGTCTCTATTCTGCTCTCTCTCTCTCTCTCTCTCTCTCTCTCTCTCTCTCTCTCTCTCTCTCTCTCTCTCTCTCTCTCTCTCTCTCTCTCTCTCTCTCTCTCTCTCTCTCTGACAAAAAAAAAAATATATATATATACATATATATATATATATATATATATATATATATATATATATATATATATATATATATATATATATGTATTTTATATATGTATATATATATATATATATATATATATATATATATATATACATATTTTGACATCATTACACTCACGGCCACTTAAGATACCACTTACAGCAGCATCCGCAGCATCTTAGCCCTAAGTAGGTGTGAGTAATCTTTCTCCCGACGTCATAATGAACACATTTCAGGAGGCTCTCGTAGGCTGATATAGTCATCTTTGCCATCTGCTCCCATTACTGTTTCGCGTGGCATTGGGGGAGGAGGTGAGGGAGGAAAGGGTGAAGGAGGGAGGGGGAGGTGATGGGAGGAAAAGGTGAAGGAGGGAGGGGGAGGTGAGGGAGAAAAGGGTGAAGGAGGGAGGGGGAGATGAGGGAGGGAGGGGAAGGCGAAGGACGTGGAAGAGGAAGAAAGAAGACGAAGGAGGTGGAAGAAGGAGGGGTTGGAGGTGGAGATTAAGGAGGGGGGGGGTGAGGGGGAAGAAGGAATCGAGTCGAGGAGGTGGAGGGAGGGGAAGATAGGAAGCGGAAGAGTAGGGGGGTAAGGAAAGAGGGGAAGAGGTGGAGAAGGAAGAGGAAGAGGAGGTGGAGGAAGAGGAGGAGGAGAAGGAGGAAGAGGTAGAAGAGGAGTTGGTGGTGGAGGAAGAGGAAAAGGAGAAGGAGGAGGAGGAGAAAGAGGAGATGGTTTTGGAACAGGAGAAGGAGAAGGAGAGTAGCAGGAGCATAAAAAAATAATAATAATAAAAATAAATAGATAAAAAAAATAATGATAAAGATAAATAGATAAAAAAAATAATGATAAAAATAAATAGATAAATAAAAATAATGAAGATAAAAAGAGGACCAAAAATTAGAAAAAAAAAACGAATGAAAGAAAGAAAACGTTCTGAAGAGTAGATGAGCTTTTTCAACGACAGATGGGCGTGCGGGCTGACAGGTGAGGTATCCAGAGAAGCAGATGGGCGTCCGAAAATGCAGGCAGGTGTTCAGAGGGTCGGAAATGGGGTTCGTGAGGGCAGGTGGGCGTCCAGACAGGTAGATATAGGCGTTAGGGAAGTATAGGGGAGGTGGGTGATGTGAACGGCGGGTGGGTATTTCAGGTGGGTACTTTTCATGTTTTCCCCAATCCTCCTCATCCTCTTCCTCTTACTCCTCTTCTTCCTCCTCCTCTTCATCCTACTCCTCTTCTTTTCTTCCTCCTCTCTCCTCTTCCTCCTCCTTCTCTTCTTCTTCCTCCTCCTCTCTGCTCGTCTTCCTCCTCCTCCTCCTCCTCCTCTTCCTCTTCCTCCTCCTCCTCTTCCTCCTCCTCCTCCTCCTCCTCTTCCCCTTCCTCTTCCTCTCCCCCCCCCCCCCGCCAGGTGTCACACATCCCACACACGACAGACTAACTTTGTTACTGCAGGGAAACAAAAGCAGGTTTATGCAAGGGGCAAAGGACAGCCTCGGTTTTGGAGGAAAAGGGAGAGGAGGAGAGGCTGAAGGAGAAAGGGGAGAGACAGAGGGAAAAGTTGGAAGAAGAGCGAGAAGAGAAACGAAGGGGGGGGGGGGGAATTTTGGATGAATAGGAGATTGGAGTCAAAATATTTATCTATCTGTCTGTCTGTCTCTGTCTCTCTCTCTGTGTATGTGTGTGTGTGTGTGTGTGTGTGTGTGTCTGTGTGCACGTGCATATATATATATATTATATATATATATATATATATATATATATATATATATATATATATATATATATATATATATATATATATATATATTTTATATATATATATATTTATATATATATATA
>NC_051421.1:6074195-6076695 GCF_015228065.2 Penaeus monodon | reverse complement strand
GGTTTTCATTGCCTTCCCCCCGGTTTTTTTTTTTTTTTTTTATCGAGTCACCATCTCTATTTTTAACCCCCCACTGACTTGGCTGGCTTGGCCACCCAGCGGCTAGTAGGGATCAGGGGAAGTTCCCTTTCCCATCAGTGACGGTCCCAGAACTGGGGAAAAGAGAGGTGCTCGATAAAAACACCGGGCGGAAGGGAAAGGGAAACCACCACTCTAAAAATTCCAAGAAAAAAATGGAAATCCATGATCGCCAAAGTCCCCTTGTGGGACAGGGCACTTGAAAAAAAAAAAAAAAAAAAAAAAAAAAAAAAAAAAAAAAAAATATATATATATATATATATTATTATAATTATAATAATATATTATAATATACAAATATATATATAACATATATATATTTTATATATATATATAATATATATTATATATATCTTAGGGCAGTTGCATGCAAATCTATAGTTTATTCTCAGAAATACAGAAGTTTAAAAAACGTGTTATCTGATACCACGCAGTTAGATTGTTTCTCAGAACGTCTGTCTATTTATCTCTGTCTCTGTCTCTCTCTCTTTTCTTTTGTGGGGGTAGGGGGGGGGTTCTGTTTGTCTTTTCTGTCTCTCTGTCTATCTTTGTGCCTCTTTCTGTCTCTGTCTATTTCTTCCTTTCTGTCTATCTTTTTCTTCTGTCTTCCCGGTTCCTCTATCTCTCTCTCCTCTCCCCTCCTCTCGTCTCCCTCTCCTCTCTCTCTCTCCTCTCTCTCTTCTCTCTCTCTCTCTCTCTCTCTTCTCCTCTTTTTCCCCCTCTCTCTCCCCTCTCCTCTCTTTCTCTCCTCTCTCTTCTCTCTCTTCTCTCTCTCTCTCCCCTCTCTTCTCTCTCTCTCTCTCCTTTTCTCTCTTTTTCCTCTCTCTCTCTCCTCTCTCTCTCTTCTCTTCTCCTCTCTTCTCTCTCTCTCTCTCTGTCTCCTCTTCTCTCTTCCTCCCTTTTTCCCCTCTTTTCTCTTCTCTCTCTCTCCTTTTTCCTCTCTCCCCTCTCCTTCTTCTCTCTCCCCCTCTCTCCCTTTTCCTTTTCCCCCCTTTTTTTTTTTTTTTTTTTTTCCCCCCCCCCCCCCCCCCCCCCTTCCCCCCTCCCCCCCCCCCCCTTCTTTTCTCTCTCTCTCTCTCTTTTTCCCCTCCCCTCTCTCTCTCTCTCTCTTTTCTCTCTCTTTCCTCTTTTTTCTCCTCTTTTTCCTTTTCTCCTCTCCTCCCCTCTCCCTCTCTTCCCCTCTCTCTCCTCCTCTCCTCTCCTCTTCCTCTCCCTCTCTCTCTCCCCCTCTCCTCTTTTCCTCACCTCTCTCTAAATCGGGCGCAAAAAAAAATAGAAAAAAACCCCTACTATCAGAGGGTCAAAAATTTTTTTCTCTTTTTTTTCAATGGGCATTTTTGGACAAAAAAACTTTGCCCGGCCACTTTGGGTTTTCAGTGAGGGTCCGTTTAAACCTAATTTCTTTTTATCTTATAAAGCCTATATAGAAAATTATAAAATTATCATATAAAAAATATATATATTATAAAATAATATTAAAAAAAAATTTTTTAATATAAAAATATATATATATAATAAAATTTATATTATTTTTATAAATAATATAATATATAAATAAAATTTTATTATATATATATTATTATATATATATATATGTATATGAATTATTATAATATATATTATAATATATATTATATATAATATTTATTGTTGTATGATATAGATATATATATAATAAAATTAATTAAATTTTATTTTATATTTTATAGGTGTGCGTGTGTGTGTTGTGTTTGGTGTGTGTGTGTGTGTTGTTATGTAAAATATATATCTACACACACAGATATATATGTTTTATTATATTATATATATATAATAAATATTATATTTATATATATATATATATATGTTGGGGGTGGGGTTTGGTGTGTGTGTGTGTGTGTGTGTGTGTGTGTAGTATATTATAATTTAAATATACACATCCCTTTTCATAAAATTACCCCTACAATGCATTAATATTTTTATATAAAAATATTTAAAAAAAATATTCTTTTATATAAAATATATTATATTATTTATATATATATTATATATATATTATTAAAATATGCATATTATGTATTTTATATATATATATATATAATATAAATATTTATCTTATTATATAATATATTAAAATATATATATATATATTGATATATATGAAATTATTTATATATATTTATATATATATATATATATATATATATTATATCTATATATATATTTTGTGTGTGTGTGTAGATATTACATACATATACATACACACACACACCCACACACACACACACACCCCCCCTATATATTATATAAAATATATATATTATATATAATATATTATATATATAATATATTATGTTATTTATTATATATATATATATATATTATATATTAAAATACATTTTATATATATATATATATATAAAATTTTATATATATATTTATT
>NC_051421.1:6054195-6059195 GCF_015228065.2 Penaeus monodon | reverse complement strand
AACACAATAATAACCACAGTGCACTTGCCACCCCATACATCGATGTGGTCACAAGAAAATGACCAAAAAACTCATTAAAGCAACGTCAAAGAGGAAGACGTGCTACAACTTTCGGAAACCAATGCAAAAGAAATTCTTGTAACAGGGGAGAATTTAACAGCAAAATTGACTGGGAAAGTTTCGATCGATCCCAGAGCTCAGCCAGATTCGTGGGATGCAAAATTTAATAGAATTCATAAATGAATACTGCCTTTTCCAAAATGTAACAGAACAGACCAGGGTACGAGGACTAGATAGACCGTCTAGCTTGACCTTATATTCACAAACCATAAAGATGACATAAAGGATATGGAGTACTGTCTCCCTATAGGAAAAGTGACTATGGAGTAATTAAAATAAATAGTGTCTGCTACCGGAAAATATTCATCGTAAGTAAGTACAATTATAAGAGAGGTAATTATAAAAGCCTTGAAAATTTCTTTAATGGCATAAAATGGGAAACATCTCTGGACGAAGAAAACCATGATCTACAATATTTTTTTTTTAATGTGAGGTTTATATATATATATATATATATATATATATATATATATATATATATATATATATATATATATATATATATATATACATATATATATATATATATATATATATATATATATATATATATGTGTGTGTGTGTGTGTGTGTGTGTGTGTGTGTGTGTGTGTGTGTGTGTGTGTGTGTGTGTGTGTAATAGAAAATCCGTTCAAAACTCAACACTGAAGCAAGAAATGTCCAAAAGTGGTTCAATGATGATGCAAGAAAAAGAGACAAGAAAAGAAAAACAAGACTCAGAAGACCTAGACCTCAAGCAACGTATGAAAGGTAAAAACTGTAAGAAATGAGTATATCCAAACATATGATTAATAAATGTACAGATCAACCAAAGCTCTTCTTTAACTGCATGATATCAAATAAGCAATTTGTTTCGAAGAATATTACATATTACGTGTAGCAATATTACAGGAAAGAAACGCCTGGGTGGATTGTGTATACTTAGACTTTAAAAGGGCAGTTAATAAGGTGTCTCATAGAAGACTATTATGGATAATAGAACAACTAGGTAGAGTGAAAGGCGAATTCTTTATAACCATATATATATATATATATATATATATATATATATATATATATATATATATATATATATATATATATATATATATATATGTTTTTTTTTTTTTTGTTTTTTTTTTTTTTCTATTTATTTATTTATTATTTATTTATATTTATACACACAAACATTCACACGCACACATATGTATATGTATGGATATATGTATATATCACATATATATATGTATGTGTGTGTGTGTGTGTGTGTGTGTGTGTGTGTGTGTGTGTGTGTGTGTGTGTGTGTGTGTGTGTGTGTGCATATATATGTATATATATTCATATATACATATACATATGTATATATACATATGTGTTTGCATGCATGTGTATGTAAGTGCGATTGTAGCATAAATCAGCACTATACAGCAACGCAGGTAACATGCTTCATCACTGCAGAAAGTATATTCCTCTTTGTGCACAAAAGAAAACTATGTTTGCAGTTAATACTCTCCCAAATCTTTTCCATAATGGAGGGTGATTGCGCCTGAAAGGAAAGAATGATAAATGGAATCCAGAGTGAGAGAGAGTTAGAGGGAGAGAGAGAGAGTCCGAGGGAGGGGGAGAGAAAGAGATAGAGAGAGAGAGAATGAGAGAGAAAGAGAGAGCGAGAGGACACAGACAGATGGACAGACAGAGAGAGAAAGGGAGGGAGAGAGAGAGAGAGAGAGAGAGAGAGAGAGAGAGAGAGGACCGAGAGAGAGAGAGAAAGATAGATACACACAGACATACAAACAGAAATTAGATGATGTCAGACACCCAGACAAGAAGACAGGCCAGAAAGCAAAAGATTGCAAATGCATTTTGCTTGTTCAAAAGCCAGCTGCCCAAGAGAAGAGCTTTCACTTGGAACGAACTGGTCCCTTCCGATCGCCTCCGACCCTTTTTTTACATCAATATTAATTAATTTCCAAACTATGTAAAAGTTGCCTGTCACAGCCACGCCATGTTCCCCCCGTTCGCACAGTGCCTGGAGGCTAAAGAAGAGCCGTGTCCTCGCCGTTTCCTCTCGGCTCCTCTGTCGCAGGACCCAAGGAAATGGCCACCGGTTCTAGGGGGCTATTTTCTCCGGCCTCCCTCGCCCCCCCACCGGTTCTCGGAGGCTATCTTCTCCGGCCTCCCTCGCCCCCCACCGGTTCTAGGGGGCTATTTTCTCCGGCCTCCCTCGCCCCCCACCGGTTCTAGGGGGCTATTTTCTAAGGCCTCCCTCGCCCCCCACCGGTTCCAGGAGGCTATTTTCTCCGGCCTCCCTCGCCCCCCACCGGTTCCAGGAGGCTATTTTCTAAGGCCTCCCTCGCCCCCCCACCGGTTCTAGGAGGCTATTTTCTCCGGCCTCCCTCGCCCCCCACCGGTTCTAGGAGGCTATTTTCTCCGGCCTCCCTCGCCCCCCACCGGTTCTAGGGGGCTATTTTCTAAGGCCTCCCTCGCCCCCCCACCGGTTCTAGGAGGCTATTTTCTAAGGCCTCCCTCGCCCCCCACCGGTTCTAGGAGGCTATTTTCTCCGGCCTCCCTCGCCCCCCACCGGTTCTAGGAGGCTATTTTCTCCGGCCTCCCTCGCCCCCCACCGGTTCTAGGGGGCTATTTTCTCCGGCCTCCCTCGCCCCCCACCGGTTCTAGGGGGCTATTTTCTAAGGCCTCCCTCGCCCCCCCACCGGTTCTAGGGGGCTATTTTCTAAGGCCTCCCTCGCCCTCACCGGTTCTAGGAGGCTATTTTCTAAGGCCTCCCTCGCCCCCACCGGTTCTAGGGGGCTATTTTCTCCGGCCTCCCTCGCCCCCACCGGTTCTAGGGGGCTATTTTCTAAGGCCTCCCTCTCCCCCAACCGGTTCTAGGGGGCTATTTTCTAAGGCCTCCCTCGCCCTCACCGGTTCTAGGGGGCTATTTTCTAAGGCCTCCCTCGCCCCCCACCGGTTCTAGGGGGCTATTTTCTAAGGCCTCCGTCGCCCCCCACCGGTTCTCGGAGGCTATCTTCTCCGGCCTCCCTCGCCCCCCACCGGTTCTAGGAGGCTATTTTCTAAGGCCTCCCTCGCCCCCCACCGGTTCTCGGAGGCTATTTTCTCCGGCCTCCCTCGCCCCCCCACCGGTTCTCGGAGGCTATTTTCTCCGGCCTCCCTCGCCCCCCCACCGGTTCTCGGAGGCTATCTTCTCCGGCCTCCCTCGCCCCCCACCGGTTCTAGGGGGCTATTTTCTAAGGCCTCCCTCGCCCCCCACCGGTTCTAGGAGGCTATCTTCTCCGGCCTCCCTCGCCCCCCACCGGTTCTAGGAGGCTATTTTCTAAGGCCTCCCTCGCCCCCCACCGGTTCTCGGAGGCTATCTTCTCCGGCCTCCCTCGCCCCCCACCGGTTCTAGGGGGCTATTTTCTCCGGCCTCCCTCGCCCCCAACCGGTTCTCGGAGGCTATCTTCTCCGGCCTCCCTCGCCCCCACCGGTTCTCGGAGGCTATTTTCTCCGGCCTCCCTCGCCCCCCCACCGGTTCTCGGAGGCTATCTTCTCCGGCCTCCCTCGCCCCCCACCGGTTCTCGGAGGCTATTTTCTCCTGCCTCCCTCGCCCCCCACCGGTTCTAGGAGGCTATTTTCTCCTGCCTCCCTCGCCGCCAGTCACGATCGCCGATCTTGTGTCCGCTTAACCCGGGTCAGGTGAAGTCAGGAGAGGGCGTCCTGCCGTGTAGCTCCTCTACAAAACAGGTGCTGGGACTTGGAGATACATATTACGCAATAACGAGGCCTTGGTCCCAGATGACCCCACGCCATCGAGGAAGACGTCTAAAGCTCTCGCGCCCCACGCCGATACCAAATGCGATTTTATTTATCTGTTTATTCATTTATTTTTACTTATTTACTCATTTATTGTTCACTTGTTTATTTATTCATTTATTACTGGTCTTAGCTAAGGTCTTTCTGCTCTTTAAGTCTTCCAAGCAAGTAAAGTGAATGTGGCTTGAATTATGCCACTCAGCTCCCAAGCCAACGGGAACCTAAACTCTTATGCAAGAGCTTTGTGGATGTCATTGCAAATAGAGCAACGAAGGGAAGGACAGGAAAACTCACGACTATGCATATTCGTGTGTTTTCCTGTACTTTCCTTCGCTGTTTTATCTGCAATTTGCTCGACATGAATTCCACACGTGGGTGGGATTACATTGATAACATTGTTTTCATGTTCATGTAATATTGGGAGTCCTACTTTATACAATAAACCCATTGCCGTCGAGGGAATTCATAACAACCACATGCAGCAGTATTACCGTTATAATTGTTATCTATTATCATTTTACTTATTTATTAGTAATAAGTGGGAGAAATACTCTTAATGCTACTGCCACTAACGTTAATATCATAATCACTGTCATTATTATCAACGTTATTTTTTATCAACATCATCATTATCGTCATCGATATTAGTATTATCACCATTATCATCCTCGTCCGTATTTCTTTTATAGAGAAAGTGAGAAAGACAGAGAGAGAGAGAGAGAGAGAGAGAGAGAGAGAGAGAGAGAGAGAGAGAGAGAGACAGACAGACAGACAGAGAGAGACAGAGACAGAGACAGAGAGAGAGGAAAGAGAGAAAGAAAGAATGAGAGATGAGAGAGAGAGAGAAAGAAAGAATGAGAGATGAGAGAGAGAGAGAAAGAATGAGAGCGAGAGATGAGAGAAGAAGAAGATAAAAAACGAGAGAGAAAAAGAAAAAAAAAACGAAAAAACGAGAGAAAGCGAGGCCCTTCAGCCTCCAGTGCCAAGGAGCCTCGAATCTTGGCATCTTCCTTTCCCGAGCGAGTCGCATCACGAGGCGAGGAACTTGCTGAGTGGATGCTGACATTTATCGGCCTTATATCTGGGTACAT
>NC_051421.1:6034195-6041695 GCF_015228065.2 Penaeus monodon | reverse complement strand
CTCCTTCCTCCTCCCCCACCACCACCCACCCACCCACCAACGGAAGAAGAGGAGGAATGGGAGGAGGAAGAGGAACAGGAGGAGTAGGAGGAGGAGGAGAAGGAGGAGGAGGAGGAGGAGGGGGAGGAGAAGGAAGAGGAGGAGGAAGAAGAAGAAGAGGAGGAGGAGGAGGAGGAGGAAGAGGAGGAGGAAGAAGAGGAAGAGGCGGAGAAGGAGGAGGAGGAGGAGGAAGAGGTGTAGGAGGGGGGGGGAGGAAGAGAGGGAGTAGGAGGAAGAGAAGGAATAGGATGGGGAGGAGGAGAAGAAGGAGGAGGAAGAGGAGGAGGAGGAGGAGGAGGAGGAAGATGGGGCCCCCGATCATAACGCCTCTCCGCGAAAAGGCCTTTAAAATCCATCTTTACGATCGATAATTTAGACCCCCATTCGTCGCGGCGCAATTTGCAGCGCTGGAAACCCCCCTTTGTCTAGCCGAGGTTTCCAGGTTTCTCCAGGTTTCGTCTTGGAGGAGAGCCAAGACAGAGGCTGCTTCGGGCGCTGTTTCTATGCGTCGGGCTTTTCTAGAGGGTGGGGGGGGGGGAGGGGGAAGAATAAGGGAGGGGGGAAGGGGAGAGTATGGGGAAGGGGTGGAGGAAAGTAGGGGGGAGGAATAGGGGAAGGGGAGGGGAAGAGAAGGGAGGAGGAGAGTAGGGGGAGAGGGTTGTTGCGGGGAAGGGGGGAGTAGGAAAGGGGAGGGGAAAGGAAGGGGGAAGAGGGAAGTTGGGGAAGGAGAGGGGAGGAGAAAGCAGGGTGGGGAGGGGGAAGTAGGGGGAGGGGGAAGGGGCGGAAGGAAAGAAAGAGGGAAGAGGATAAAGTATGTTGGAGAGAGAGAGAGAGAGAGAGAGAGAGAGAGAGAGAGAGAGAGAGAGAGAGAGAGAGAGAGAGAGAGAGAGAGGAGAGAGAGAGAGAGAGAGAGAGAGAGAGACAGAGACAGAGACAGAGAGAGAGAGAGAGGGAGAGAGAGAGAGAGAGAGAGAGAGAGAGACAGACAGACAGACAGACAGACAGAGACAGAGAGAGAGAGAGAGAGAGCAGGGAAAAAAATAAATAAATAAATAAATAAATAATAACAGAGGCACACAAGAACAAGAAGAAAAACGAGAAAGATCGCCACGAGACGCCTTAAATCTTTTAATCACTTGCCTTAAATCTCTCAATCACTTGCCTTAAATCCCTTAATCACTTGCCTTAAATCTCTTAATCACTTGCCTTAAATCTCTTAATCACTTGCCTTAAATCTCTTAATCACTTGCCTTAAATCTCTCAATCACTTGCCTTAAATCTCTTAATCACTTGCCTTAAATCTCTCAGTCACTTGCCTTAAATCCCTTAATCACTTGCCTTAAATCTCTCAGTCACTTGCCTTAAATCTCTCAATCACTTGCCTTAAATCTCTTAATCATTTGCCTTAAATCTCTCAATCACTTGCCTTAAATCTCTCAATCACTTGCCTTAAATCTCTCAATCACTTGCCTTAAATCCCTTAATCACTTGCCTTAAATCCCTTAATCACTTGCCTTAAATCCCTTAATCACTTGCCTTAAATCCCTCAATCACTTGCCTTAAATCCCTCAATCACTTGCCTTAAATCCCTCAATCACTTGCCTTAAATCCCTTAATCACTTGCCTTAAATCCCTTAATCACTTGCCTTAAATCTCTCAATCACTTGCCTTAAATCTCTCAATCACTTGCCTTAAATCTCTCAATCACTTGCCTTAAATCCCTTAATCACTTGCCTTAAATCTCTCAATCACTTGCCTTAAATCCCTTAATCATTTGCCTTAAATCTCTTAATCACTTGCCTTAAATCCCTTAATCACTTGCCTTAAATCGCTCAATCACTTGCCTTAAATCCCTTAATCACTTGCCTTAAATCCCTTAATCACTTGCCTTAAATCCCTTAATCACTTGCCTTAAATCTCTCAATCACTTGCCTTAAATCCCTTAATCACTTGCCTTAAATCTTTTAATCACTTGCCTTAAATCCCTTAATCACTTGCCTAAAATCTCTCAATCACTTGCCTTAAATCTCTTAATCACTTGCCTTAAATCCCTTAATCACTTGCCTTAAATCGCTCAATCACTTGCCTTAAATCCCTAAATCACTTGCCTTAAATCCCTCAATCACTTGCCTTAAATCTCTCAATCACTTGCCTTAAATCCCTTAATCACTTGCCTTAAATCCCTTAATCACTTGCCTTAAATCTCTTAATCACTTGCCTTAAATCTCTCAATCACTTGCCTTAAATCCCTTAAAAACAGAATTCCAAAATTAAAAATAGTTGTGAGAGATCAATGCCTTGGACGTAGATCGTAAAGTCCACGAGTTATGTGCGAAGTTGAGGCGTTAGTGGAGACTTTAGCGTGGCTGGAAACGTATGCTGTCCGCAGGCGCGCTGTGTGTGTGTGTGGGGGGGGAGCGGTTGGGGGAGGGGGGAGGAGAGGGGGGAGTTGTGTTTGTGTGTGTGTGTGTGAAGGAGGGGAGAGGGGGTCTGTGTGTGTGTGTTTGTTTGTGTTTGTGTGTGTGTGTGTTTGTGTTTGTGTGTGTGTGTGTTTGTGTTTGTGTGTGTGTGTGTGTTGGGGAGGGTAGGTCTGTGTGTGTGTGTGTTTGTTTGTGTATGTGTCTAAGTGTGTGTGTGTGTGTGTGTGTGTGTGTGTGTGTGTGTGTGGTGTGTTTGCGTGTGAGTTCTTCCTTCCTCACAAACTCAAAAATTACCCAGCACTCATTTATTTTTCTCTCTATCCCTCTCTTCATCCTTCTCCTTCTCTCTATCTGCCTCCTCTCCGTAACCCTCCCCCCCCATCTCTTTATTCATCTCCATCTCTATATCCTTCTTCCTCTCTTTATCACTCTTCTCTTTATGCCTCTATATCTTCTTCCCTCCACTTCTCTATCCCTCTCCATCTCTTTTTGTCTCTCCTTCTCTCTATTCCTCTCCTTCTTTTTATCCTTCTCTGCCTCTCTTTATCCCTATGCATCTCTTCTTCTCTCTCCTTTTATTATCCCCCTTCGTCTCCTTATCATTCTTCTTCTCCTTATCCCTCTGCTTCTCTCTATCCCTCTTTATTTCTTTACCCTTCCCCTTCTCTTTATCCCACTCTCTCCCCCATTCTCTAATCCTCTCCATCTCTTTATCCTCTCCATCTCTCTATCCCTGTTTATCCTTGTCCACCTTTCTATCCATCTCCATCTCTTTATCCCTCTCCATCATTCCGCCGCCATCTCATTATCCTTCTCCATCTTTTTCATTCCTCTTCCACTCTCTATTCCTCGCCATCTCTTCATCTCTCTCTCTCTCTCTCTCTCTCTCTCTCTCTCATTCCCTCACCATCTCTCCATCCCTCTCCCTCATTCCCCCAACCATCTCTCCATCCCTCTCCCTCATTCCCCCCCATCTCTCCATCCCTCTCCCTCATTCCCCACCATCTCTCCATCCCTCTCCCTCATTCCCCCCACCATCTCTCCATCCCTCTCCCTCATTCCCCCATCCATCTCTATATCCCTCTCCCTCACTCCCCCACCATCTCTCCATCCCTCTCCCTCACTCCCCCAACCATCTCTCCATCCCTCTCCCTCATTCCCCACCATCTCTCCATCCCTCTCCCTCATTCCCCACCATCTCTCCATCCCTCTCCCTCATTCCCCCAACCATCTCTCCATCCATCTCCCTCATTCCCCCACCATCTCTCCATCCCTCTCCCTCATTCCCCCCCCCATCTCTCCATCCCTCTCCCTCATTCCCCCAACCATCTCTCCATCCCTCTCCCTCATTCCCCACCTCTCTCCATCCCTTTTCCCTCATCCCCCCACCATCTCTCCATCCCTCTCCCTCACTCCCCCACCATCTCTCCATCCCTCTCCCTCATTCCCCCCAACCATCTCTCCATCCCTCTCCCTCATTCCCCACCATCTCTCCATCCCTCTCCCTCTTTCCCCCACCCATCTCTCCATCCCTCTCCCTCATTCCCCACCATCTCTCCATCCCTCTCCCTCACTCCCAACCATCTCTCCATCCCTCTCCCTCATTCCCCCACCATCTCTCCATCCCTCTCCCTCATTCCCCCATCCATCTCTCCATCCCTCTCCCTCACTCCCCCCCCATCTCTCCATCCCTCTCCCCTCACCCACCCCCCACCATCTCTCCATCCCTCTCCCTCATTCCCCCATCCATCTCTCCATCCCTCTCCCTCATTCCCCACCATCTCTCCATCCCTCTCCTCATTCCCACCTTTCTCTCCATCCCTCTCCCTCACTCCCCCACCATCTCTCCATCCCTCTCCCTCATTCCCCCATCATTTTCTCCATCCCTCTCCCTAAACTCCCCCATCCATCTCTCCATCCCTCTCCCTCACTCCCCCACCATCTCTCCATCCCTCTCCCTCTTTCCCCCCAACCATCTCTCCATCCCTCCCCCTCATTCCCCCAACCATCTCTCCATCCCTCTCCCTCACTCCCCCACCCATCTCTCCATCCCTCTCCCTCACTCCCCCACCATCTCTCCATCCCTCTCCCTCTTTCCCCCCAACCATCTCTCCATCCCTCTCCTCATTCCCCACCATCTCTCCATCCCTTTCCCCTCACTCCCCCCACCATCTCTCCATCCCTCTCCCTCATCCCCCCATCTCTCCATCCCTCTCCCTCATTCCCCACCATCTCTCCATCCCTCTCCCTCATTCCCCACCATCTCTCCATCCCTCCCCCTCATCCCCCCACCCATCTCTCCATCCCGCTCCCTCATCCCCCCCCACATCTCTCATCCCTCTCCCTCATTCCCCCATCCATCTCTCCATCCCTCTCCCTCATTCCCCCAACCATCTCTCCATCCCTCTCCCTCACCCCCCCACCATCTCTCCATCCCTCTCCCTCATTCCCCCACCATCTCTCCATCCCTCTCCCTCACTCCCCCACCATCTCTCCATCCCTCTCCCTCATCCCCCCACCATCTCTCCATCCCTCCCCCTCATTCCCCCAACCATCTCTCCATCCCTCCCCCTCATTCCCCCCCCATCTCTCCATCCCTCTCCCTCATCCCCCCACCATCTCTCCATCCCTCTCCCTCATTCCCCCAACCATCTCTCCATCCCTCTCCCTCATTCCCCCACCATCTCTCCATCCCTCTCCCTCACTCCCCCACCATCTCTCCATCCCTCTCCCTCACTCCCCGTTCTCCACACCCCTTTCTTCCAACCTGTTTTCCCCAATGAAGAGATCTTCCCTGTTGCCTCACGTTCTCTTTCTCGCTCGTTCTTGTACAATGAAGTCCAATTTTATGTACAAATCTCGCCCGGCCTTACTTCTCTCTCTCCCTCACCCCCCCTCCACCCCCCCAACCTCACCCCCCCCGCCCACCCCCACGCCGTTCCCAGACAGACAAAAATCCGCTGGTTTGCCGTTAACAAAAGAATACAAATTTTCACCCGGCTAACCGTCAACAGGGAGAGAGAGAGGGGGGGAGGGAGAGGGGGAAGGGAAAGGGGGAAAAATTGTATATATATCTTTCATTCCCTTCGTTACATATCCTTTTTTCTGTCTCGTTTTTTTTTTCTCTCTATCTTTTTTTTTCTTTTTTTTTTCTTTTTCTGTTCTTTCTTTTGTTCTTTCTTTTCTACCTTTCTCTGTATTTTTTTCCTTTGTCTTTTTCCTTTTCTTTATTGTCTTTTAGTACCGCTCTTGTTCTCTCTCTCTCTCTCTCTCTCAGCTTCTCTCTCTCTCTCTCTCTCTCTCTCTCTCTCTCTCTCTCTCTCTCTCTCTCTCTCTCTCTCTCTCTCTAAACCTCATCCTCGTCCTCTTCCTCCCTCCTCCCTCCGTCCCTCCCTCCCTCTCCCTCTCTCCCTCCCTTCCCAGCCTCTCTCTCTCCCTCCGTCCCTGCCCCTCTCTCTCTCTCTCTCTTTCTCTCTCTCTCTCTCCACCCCTTTAACGAAAGCGGGAACGGTGCCATTGCCAAAGAAAAGCCGGGTTTCATGCGCCGCTGTTCTAGCTATTAAACTCAGTTAATTGTTCATACGGCTGCAGCTACCGGGACCGCTATGGTAAATCGTTGCCCGCCATGACATATATATATATAGGGGGGCCGCCCATCTGATGTAATTGCTATTATACGCAAAATACTTTATATGAGGCCCGGAGGAACTTATTTGTTTCGGATGAATGAGAGGGGAAGGGCAGGGGGGTTGAGGGGGATGTGAGGGGAGGGGGTGGGTGTGAGGGCTATAGGTAGGTAAGACGGGGGGGGGGGATTTGGGGAGAGGGGAATAAGAGAGGAGGGTGTGGAAGGTGGGAGAAAGAAGGAGTAGGAAGGGATAATTAAGGGTTAAAGGGGAGGGGGAGTTGAAGAGAGGGAGGATGAAGACATTAGAGGGTGATAGAAGAGAGGGGGAAATGGAGATAGTAGGAGAGAGTGATAGAAGAGAGGGAAAGTTGGGGAGGGGGAGGGAGGGAGAGGGATAGAGGCAGGAGAGGGTTTCGAAGCGGCCTCATCCCTGCCCTCACTTCATTTCACCCCAAGTTCGCGTTGGTCTGACTTCCCGAATGGCCATTTGTAGAGGAGAGAGAGAGAGAGAGAGAGAGAGAGAGAGAGAGAGAGAGAGAGAGAGAGAGAGAACGAGAACGAAGATGGGCCTGGAATCAAGCTGGGAAGCAGTGACTCACGTACTAATGGAGTGGAAGTAGGGAGGGGGTATAGTTCCAGGGGGCGGGGCACGAGGGGGCGTGTCCATGAGGCTGGGTTGTAAATATGAGAGGAGAATGGTTAGCTGGAAGGGGGTTCGTGGATTCACAGGGAAACTATCTTCGGTTGTGATTGTAAAAGACCCGGATGTGAGGATATGAATAGCAATTAGGAGTGGTGTGTGGGATGTGGGTAGTTATCAAGGGTTTGCTCGGTAGATGATACAAGACATGAACGATGGTGTAGGGGCAAATATAACTTTGTTTCCATAATAACAGTTGCTGAAAAGAACTGGAGATACCTGGCAAAGAGATCACTGAGAAAGCTAGAACAACAGCACCAAAGCAGAATTATCACAACAGAAACATCATCAGCAAAACAGCATTGCCACAGCAGGAACATCAGCAGCAAAACAGCATTGCCACAGCAGGAACATCAGCAGTAAAGCCGCAGCAGGAACATCAGCAGCAAAACAGCATTGCCACAGCAGGAACATCAGCAGTAAAGCCGCAGCAGGAACATCCAAAGGGACGTACAGCAGAAGGACCAGTACATCTATCGCCACCGGAAACAAGATTCGGGTCGTTAGACGAGAGAATATAAATGAACCTCCACACAAGCCATTACGGGCTGCAGTGCCAATCAAGAGTTAATCTACGGTCGACAACCCGGGTTTAAGTTACGCTTCTGTTGCATTCCCTTCCGCGGACATTTGCAGATCGTCCCCCCGCGGCGCACAGGCCGGTGTGATTCGCGACAACAGCCAACGGGGCAGTTTTAATCCATCTGTGTCAA
>NC_051421.1:6013858-6018858 GCF_015228065.2 Penaeus monodon | reverse complement strand
CGCACAGGAACAAACATCCGTCCTCGAAGGGAACCGCCGCATAAAAGGACACGTCCGTAAGGCAGAGACACAGAGAGAGAGAGACACAGCAGACAGCCCAAGCCACACAGGGCCCAGCTCAACCACCTCGTCCTCCACCCGGGGACACGGGGGTCTCTTAGGGGGTCTCATATCTGTCGTCAAGAATAAACCAGCAAGCTAAGCCCCTTTTCACTCACCCACCCAAGTCCATCTCTCGTCTCGCTCACATCTAGTGACGCGGTGCTCCTAATCTCTCGTGTCACTCATATTCTGGTGGCTTGCGGTGGCCACTCGCTTACATCTGGCGAAGTGGTGCTCCCAACTCACGTGTCGCTTACAATATATATATATATATATATATGTGTGTGTGTGTGTGTGTGTGTGTGTGTGTGTGTGTGTTTTCAACAGCCATATATTCCATTGCAGGACGTAGGCCTCTCTCAATTCACTACTGAGAGGTTATTTGGCAGTCTCCCCCTTGCCTGATTGGATGCCCTTCCTAATCAACCGCGGTTGGGAGCGTTAACACTTGTGCCACGGCGGCCATTTCCCCTACACCTGCGTTTGACTTACTTCGATATGTCGTTATATATATATATATATATATATATATATATTTATATATATGTATATATATATATATATATATATATATATATATATATATATACATATATATATATATATGTATGTGTGTAAGTGCGTGTGCATGTGTGTGTGAGTGTGTTTGTGTGTGTGTGTGTGTGTGCATAACTATATATAAATAAATAAATAAATATATATATATATATATATATATATATATATATATATATATATATATAATATATGGACATATGTATATACATATTTACACACACACACACACACACACACACACACACACACACACACACACACACACACACAACACACACAACACAACAAACAAACAAAACACACACACACACAAAACACACACACACACACACAAACACACACACACACACACACTCACACACACATGCATACGCACACGCACACTCACACACACACAGACATATATATATATATATATATATATATATATATATATATATATATATATATATATATATATATATATGTATATATATATACATATATATATATATATATACATATATATATATCTGTGTGTGTGTCTGTGTGTGTGTGTGTTTCTGTGCGTGTATGTGTATCATCATCATCATCCTAATTCAATCCACTGCAGGGCGTAGGCCTCTCCCAATCTTTTCCAACTTTGTTTGTCTTGTATTTTTTTCCAGTCTCGGCCCCCAAATTTCGTTATTTCGTCACGCCATCTTGGTCTGGCCCTTAGCCTCTTTATGTTATAGCCCAGTTTGTTACATTCTTTCTCCATCTGTCGTCCTGTCTCCGACATATATGACCTGCCCATTACCAGATTTTCTTTTTGATGCTCCCAAGTATATCTTCCACTTTTGTCTGTTCCCTGATCCACGTCACCCTCATCCGATCTCTTAGGCTAATTCCCAGCATCATCCTCTCCATCCCTCTCTGGGTACTTATTAGTTTCCTCTCCAGTAATTTGGCTGTAGACCATTTTCTGATCCATAGGTCAGAACTGGGAGGACGCATTGGTTAAAGACTTTTCTTTTTAAACATAATGGCAAGGAGCCTCTTAGTATGCTACTGTGTCTGCCGAAGGCGCTCCAGCCTAGACTGATGCGTCGCTTAATTTCCTCTTTGCTAGATGTGTTGTCTGTACAAGTTGCCCTAGGTATATATACTTGTCCACTACCTCTAGCACTTCGCCTTGTACATGTATCTGTTCAAACTTAATTCTATTGTTGAACATGATCTTAGTCTTTTTTTTGTTCATCCTAAGGCCGATTTTCAGATCGTTTATTAGTTGCTGTATTTCATTTGCAGATTCACTGAAGAGAACAATATCATCTGCAAATCTTAGATTGTTTAGGTATTCGTCTCCTATTTTGATACCCTTTCCATTCCAATCTAACTTCTTGAATATTTCCTCAAGGCAAGCTGTTAACAATTTTGGTGAGATGGTATCACCCTATGTAACAACTTTTTTAATTGGTATTTTATCGGTTTCCGTGTGGAGCTTGATGGTTGTTGTCCCATCTTTGTATATATCTTCCAGTATTTTACAATATACCTCCTCTACTCCCTGTTTTCGGATAGCTTCTAGTACTGCTGGTATTTGTACAGAGTCAAATGCCTTTTCGTAATCGATGAATGTCATACACGGGTTTCCTATATTCGTTATTTTTTTCTCCTATTTGGGTGAGTTTATTGTTTCTCTTATTTGGGTGAGCGGAAGCCTACCTGTTCTGTAGGCTGGTTACAATACAGGCTGTCAGAGAAGTGAGTTGTGATGACCTTTGTGAATAGTTTGTAAGTAACTGAAAGGAGGATAATGGGTCAGTAATTTTTTAGATCCTATCTATCCGCTTTTTTATGCATCAAAATAATTGTTGCATTTCCAGGTTTTCGGAGTTTTTCCGTTGAAAAGGCATTTGTTAAAAAGATTGGCGAGTTTCACTGTTGCAATTTCTCCTGCATCTATTATAAGGTCTATGGTAATTCCGTCTTCACCTGGTGTATGCCTCTGCATGCCTTTAAGCGCTCTTTTTGTTTCTTCTGTTGTGATGTTAGGTACGTCTCTAGCTACCGCGTTCGCTTTTATCCGTGGCTGTTCATTTGAGTTGTATAGATCCCTGGAAAAGTCTTCCGCTACTCTTATGATTTCATTCTTATTATATGTCACTTCTCCGTCTGGTTTCTTTTTTTGCATACATTTGATTTCTCTCTATTCCAAGTCTCCTTTTAGCTGCTTTGACGCTGGTAATTAAGATCACTGTTCATTTATTATTTGAGTATTGAATTTCTGTAAACCTTCTCTCTTATTTTTATTCATAGTCTTTGTTAGTTCAGCTAATTCTATTTTGTCCCTTGTTTGGCGATACTTTCATGACCTTATGGTTTTGCTGAAGCTGTTTAGTTTCTACCAAGAACTTGCTGGAGCTTTGCTTGACGTTCTTACCGCCTACTTTAAGTGCAGCTTCCTTTATTATGTCATTGAACTGATTGTCGCTGAGAAGTGAATATCTGTTTTGGATGTTAAGGTTAAATTCTGTCGCTCTGGTCTTCAAGTTAGCTAAATTTGGCTGCGGTTTTCGTATGAGTTTACTCCTTTCCCTTCTGAGGTGTAATTTAATTTGGCCTCTGACCATTCTGTGGTCGCTGCCAACATTTACTTTATTAATAACTTCCACATTTTTTACTATATCGCGCCTATTTGAAATTATGAAGTCAATTTCGTTTTTGATGTCAGATGGCAACTTCCACGTCCACTTCCGCTCTAGTCTTTTTTCGAAGAATGTATTCATGATTTTGACTGATCGAGCCTCCGCAAAATCGACTAGCATTTGCTCCCTCTCATTCCTAGTGCCTATTCCTTGATTCCCCACTGCGGTTTCTCCTTCTGTCTTCTTCCTATTTTGGCAATAAAATCTCCCATAGTTATTGTGAAATGCGTTTTTTTTACTCTCTCGCCAGCTAAATGAACATCTTCATAGAAGCTCTCTATTTCTTCATCACTGTGGCTACAGGTTGGCGCATAGACTTGAACAATCTTTAATTTGTACCTGTTGTTTAGTTTTATTATTAATGAAGTCACTCTTTCTCTTATACTATAGAATTCCACGATATTCTTTTCTAAATGTTTGTGAAATAAGAAACCTACCCCTAATGCCTGCTTGTTTCCCTGAGATTTACCTCTCCAATAGGGCACGTGTCCATCATTTAGTATCTTCTGTTCTTCGCCTAGTCTTCTAACTTCACATGAATAAAATTGATAAAAAAAATAAATAAATGAAATATGAAATGAAGCAAACTGATAGCACACACACACGTACATATAATTATACATGTGTGTGTTGTGTGTTTCTGTACGTGTGTATGTGTGTGCGTGTGTATGTGTGTGTGTGTGTGTGCGTGTGTGTGTGTGTGCGTGTGTGTGTGTGTGTGTGTGTGTGTGTGTGTGTGGTGTGTGTGAGTGATATCAATTTGCTTAATCACATTCTCTATTAGTTTTATCCCTCTTATTCATAAGATATTTTACGGGAGATATTGAAAAAAAAGCTATAATTCCACTTAGCTTTAAGCATTAACACGAAACGAAATGGAAACGTGATTATTATAAAACACTTTTATCTTTAAAGTTCGCAAATACATAAATACACTCAGTAAGTTTTGAATGAAACATAGATAGATCAAAAACTAATCATGAATACATGAAATGAACGAATAAATAAATAAAGGAGGTAAATAGATAAACATAGGAATGATCGACAAATAGATAGAAAAATGAATAAATACAGGAATGAACAGATTAATAGACAAACAGATAAAACAAATGAATGAATGAATAGGTAAATAGATGAATAAACAAACAATGAAATAACAGACAAACGAATTAATGAAAATAAATAATGACTGAATTAATGAAAGAATGAGTAAAAAAAAAAAAACGTGATGAAAGCAACATTGAAACGGTCCATATGTTCGTTAGCACATCTTTCATCAGTGTTGCTTTCGTGTTTTGGAATATTAATATGCAGCGTGCATTAGCCATCAATAGAAAATATATATATAGTGAACAGATGCGAACATATATATATATTTTTTTAATGTTTAAAGGTACCACATTTCGATTCTCTCTCTCTCTCTCTCTCTCTCTCTCTCGCTCTCTCTCTCTCTCTCTCTCTCTCTTTCTCTCTCTCTCTTTCTCTCTCTTTCTCTCTCTTTCTCTCTCTTTTGTGTGTGTATTTTGACATTTTGATTTTTTTTCGACATTAAAAAAAAAAAAAAATACATGTATTGTACAGCAGAATATTAGTGTGTAAACAAATAGTTGGCTTTTATGAATCCGTATGCTTTTAAGGATATGAGTCATCATGATAAGTGTTTTTACA
>NC_051421.1:6003173-6006258 GCF_015228065.2 Penaeus monodon | reverse complement strand
ACTATTATAACTTTGTCGCGTTATATTCGCGGTTCTATATTTATCCTTTCTCTGAGTGTAATTTAATTGGCCTGACCATTCTGTGGTCGCTGCCAACATTTACTTTATTAATAACTTCCACATTTTTTACTATATCGCGCCTATTTGAAATTATGAAGTCAATTTCGTTTTTGATGTCAGATGGCAACTTCCACGTCCACTTCCGCTCTAGTCTTTTTTCGAAGAATGTATTCATGATTTTGACTGATCGAGCCTCCGCAAAATCGACTAGCATTTGCTCCCTCTCATTCCTAGTGCCTATTCCTTGATTCCCCACTGCGGTTTCTCCTTCTGTCTTCTTCCTATTTTGGCAATAAAATCTCCCATAGTTATTGTGAAATGCGTTTTTTTTACTCTCTCGCCAGCTAAATGAACATCTTCATAGAAGCTCTCTATTTCTTCATCACTGTGGCTACAGGTTGGCGCATAGACTTGAACAATCTTTAATTTGTACCTGTTGTTTAGTTTTATTATTAATGAAGTCACTCTTTCTCTTATACTATAGAATTCCACGATATTCTTTTCTAAATGTTTGTGAAATAAGAAACCTACCCCTAATGCCTGCTTGTTTCCCTGAGATTTACCTCTCCAATAGGGCACGTGTCCATCATTTAGTATCTTCTGTTCTTCGCCTAGTCTTCTAACTTCACATGAATAAAATTGATAAAAAAAATAAATAAATGAAATATGAAATGAAGCAAACTGATAGCACACACACACGTACATATAATTATACATGTGTGTGTTGTGTGTTTCTGTACGTGTGTATGTGTGTGCGTGTGTATGTGTGTGTGTGTGTGTGTGTGTGTGTGTGTGTGCGTGTGTGTGTGTGTGCGTGTGTGTGTGTGTGTGTGTGTGTGTGTGTGTGTGGTGTGTGTGAGTGATATCAATTTGCTTAATCACATTCTCTATTAGTTTTATCCCTCTTATTCATAAGATATTTTACGGGAGATATTGAAAAAAAAGCTATAATTCCACTTAGCTTTAAGCATTAACACGAAACGAAATGGAAACGTGATTATTATAAAACACTTTTATCTTTAAAGTTCGCAAATACATAAATACACTCAGTAAGTTTTGAATGAAACATAGATAGATCAAAAACTAATCATGAATACATGAAATGAACGAATAAATAAATAAAGGAGGTAAATAGATAAACATAGGAATGATCGACAAATAGATAGAAAAATGAATAAATACAGGAATGAACAGATTAATAGACAAACAGATAAAACAAATGAATGAATGAATAGGTAAATAGATGAATAAACAAACAATGAAATAACAGACAAACGAATTAATGAAAATAAATAATGACTGAATTAATGAAAGAATGAGTAAAAAAAAAAAAACGTGATGAAAGCAACATTGAAACGGTCCATATGTTCGTTAGCACATCTTTCATCAGTGTTGCTTTCGTGTTTTGGAATATTAATATGCAGCGTGCATTAGCCATCAATAGAAAATATATATATAGTGAACAGATGCGAACATATATATATATTTTTTTAATGTTTAAAGGTACCACATTTCGATTCTCTCTCTCTCTCTCTCTCTCTCTCTCTCTCTCTCTCTCTCTCTCTCTCTCGCTCTCTCTCTCTCTCTCTCTCTCTCTTCTCTCTCTCTCTTTCTCTCTCTTTCTCTCTCTTTCTCTCTCTTTTGTGTGTGTATTTTGACATTTTGATTTTTTTTCGACATTAAAAAAAAAAAAAATACATGTATTGTACAGCAGAATATTAGTGTGTAAACAAATAGTTGGCTTTTATGAATCCGTATGCTTTTAAGGATATGAGTCATCATGATAAGTGTTTTTACAGCCATTGTAATTATCATCACCTTGAATATCTTCATCGTTATCATAACTATAACTATCGTGATCGTTACCATTATTTATCTTATCCTAATCATTATTTATCTTATCACAATCACTAGGATAATCATAATAATCATCACCAGGATCATTTTCATTTTTAATAAATATACTGACATGCATGTATATATTCATATCCGTATTAAAAACGGGATTCTATCTATGATTTTATCATCGTTTTTATCATAGTTTCCGAGGAGATGAAATCTTGTAACTTAGAAGGACGATTCACTGAATCACCAACGATGTAAATCTTGTAAAATACATAGTGTGTGAACTGACCGTGAAATTCGTATGTTTACATGCTAAGAATGCGAATCGAAAGGAATTTTCATACTCTTTCAGTTCATTTATCGATTTTTTCTTCTTGAATTAGGATCTTGTTCGTTTCGTAAGACTCAATAACGTTTTTTTTCATTCTAGTGTTCCCATATTATTTCAGTGAATACTTTTATACACCTAAGCGGAAATATAAGTAAAGTTTATAAGGGCTTCGTGATCCATTAACGTTAGGGGAAAAAATTAGTCTATATCAGGGTCACTTTCCGGAAATATAGATAGATAGATAGATAGATAGATAGATAGATAGATAGATAGATAGATAGATAGATAGATAGATAGATAGATAGATAGACAGACAGATAGATACACGTCAAGTCGGTTTTTACCTAACCTCAAGGATATTTTTCCCTTGCTGTTGATCTCACTGCTTACCCATGAGAAGTTCATGAAAGTCTGCAAAACCATAAAGTCAGAATATTAAGTTTTTATATGTCATTCATACGCAGATTTTCTTCATTTGTATCCTGTTTTCTTTTTTTTCTTTTTTTTTCATCATTGGGGTCAACGAAATTATTTCAAATCTAGCTTCGTTGTTTACTTTCCCAGTTAAATGATCAACGATAACATCATATAACACGTATTATTGAGCATCATATTATTTAACTACAGTTTAGAATATAACGAAAGTATATCCTCTAGTACAGTAGGTGAGATTAAATACCTTTACACCTCTTTGTATCGTTCACTTTGCAGCCTGAAATTTTTATCCCATAGCACTTTTAGGTACAGTGTACAATGGTTTCCTTTCATGTTTTCTATATCTCGGTTTCTTCCACACTTTTCCGCTTATCTGTTATTACAACGCGTCCAATCTTTTAATGCTCAGGTTAT
>NC_051421.1:5983173-5985673 GCF_015228065.2 Penaeus monodon | reverse complement strand
ATAATCATAAGTCACAGATTGCCCGATATTGCCCGGGGTTTCGTAAACGCCTAATAGATCTGGCGCTCCGTCGTTCGAAAAGTAGGTGCAATAAACCGAAGGTTATTATTCGTTCGGCACCTTGAGTCAGTGTGACCCGCGTATGTCGTTTAATATTACTGTAGGACTAGGGTTTAAGCTTAGAATCATTATTCGCTTTTAATCACCCCTTCTCACCCTCCTCAAGTCGCTTGCAGTTTTGGGTACCCCCCAAGGTTTTGTGTTTTTCGTGAATTATAATATCCTTGGGAATTTTTGGCAAGCGCCCATTACACGATATCCAGAAGAGAGCAGGGTGTATTATATTCCTGCTCAAGTCGCTCATCATATACGGCATTTGGTATAGGATCCCCCGTTATTGAATTTTTATGAAGTCTGCCGTGCAAAGCTAGACATGTACCTCGGCAGTTCAGATTTCTGTCTGCCGAAAGATTTGCTTTAAAAAAAAAAATGGCGAATATTTTTTTTCATGTCACCATTCATTCATGCGTACATTCTGTCGCATATCATTATACTGTTGAATTTCAATGTTGTAGTTTGAAATAATCTTAATAGCTATCATTGCTATTACTCAGTTGTGTTATAGTGAACGCTATATTCGTGTGGGGTGATTTCATTCTCCTGTGTGATGTCACTCGCCTTCCCTCTCTTACGCTAGGCTGTCCTCACACCGCATTACACACACAGCATTCACCTCACTCACACACGCAGGACAAAAGACACTGACCCTTTTCATTAATAAGGCTGGTTTGCTGTCTAGTGCTGGCATAAGATTTATTATGTATCTCTTAGCCCGCAGTTTTTGTCCGTCGTGACGAGTTGCTCGTACATAAGTACAAGTTACTCTATTTCTTATCTTGTGACGACTATGGTTCAGATAAGATTTTTCGCAGATCGCCAATGTCGTTCCTATGCTATTCTCATATCTATAAGATGGTTGGTAGTTTCAAATAGGTCCTACGGCGGACCGCTACTGAATCTCCTCTTCTATTTTCTTCTTTACCTTTTTTTGTGAAAATAAAACACAAAATGAAAAAAAAGACGAAATTAAGTTAAAACCAACATTAAAACCGTAAATTGTTAAATAACCGCTAGTGGTATTACAACCCACCCCATCTTCTCTGTTGCCTTTCTTTTTCTCATTACTCGTGGCCCTTACGTGTGATGATCTGCGCCCCGCCTTTATTGCATCGGGACCGCCACGGCCCGAAAGGAGGACGCCTTAGGATGCTGTGAGAAGGCGTCATCGAAGAATCGCCATAGGCCCTACGGACTCAGGATTTTCCGTCAGAAAAGGTTTTAATCCGTCCCCATTGTAGTGACGGTGTTGCCTGCCCAGACTCCCGTAGATCCAGCGAACCAGCACGCTTTCCGCAAGGGTACCATCGCCCCAGAATGCTGTGGTCCTGCGGACGCCTGCGATCCGTCAACTCCAGGAGCTTGTAGCGCAGATATCAGCCAGCAGCCGCCCCGAGATGCGCCCCTGCCCCGACGCCCGATATGGTTAGGGTATCCATACGAAGATTACGAGACGTGTGGACGCGAGAAGACCTGGACGAGATCGTGGCGTGTGGACGAGGACGCCGCGGTTAGGTCTGGGCCAGGACTACGAGGAGGGTCAGACGAATCCGAAGTCAAGGAGGACTTTGCGAGACTTTCGAGGACGTGTGATATCGATGACGACAATTTAAACACAAGGAACCAGGAGATGAAGACAACATGGACGAGCAGGCCACGAAGTTGAACCAGGACGAACGCATAGAACGAGACACGACAGCCCAGTTCAGTCCACGCTTGAAGGCGCCTCGAGGGCGAGGCGCGAGTAGGTGGCCGAGCGTATAAGATGTGGATTAATTCTATTTCTGTTTACAGGATTGTGGATAATTCTATTTCTGTTACAAGGGAACACACGCGGCCTGTTTGGCACACACGGTGGATCCAAATTTCCCAAATAAGAACACCCGTTCAAGCGAGGGCGGAGTCGACATTTTTAGTCGTACCTCGTTTGACGGTATTTTCGTGCTAAGCTACCACCGCACTAGGTCAGCCTCCGCCCTATACTCCGGCAGCTGCCGTGACTCCGCGCGGCCCGTTATAACTAGACATGTCTTGTTGTTTTATACTGCGGGTATCAACTCTCAGAAATAAAGAGCCAAGCCCGAATACCATTATCAATACCCTGGCAAGCCACGGTAATTGGGTCCTAGACCCGTTATACTCTCTCTATCTCTCTCTCTCTCTCTCTCTCTCTCTCTCTCTCTCTCTCTCTCTCTCTCTCTCTCTCAAGAAGGGCATCAGGCTATGATGTAGATCATTCCGCTGTGGCGATCCTGAAGAAAAAAAAACAACATATATATATATATATATATATATATATATATATATATATATATATATATATATTCATATTCAGATGTTTGTGTAAAAGTATGTATATATGTATATACACAGATGATTATGT
>NC_051421.1:5953173-5958173 GCF_015228065.2 Penaeus monodon | reverse complement strand
CAATAACTTGTTCCAGCATGCTTCACCAACAGGGTGCCAGTCACCAAAATGCTATTGCCAGTGTAGTCACGGTGCGGGTAACGGTGTATCATGTTTATGCATTCCTGTTTTCACTCAGATAGTTAGATTTAATTTCAAAAGGTTAATTCAATTCATAGAAATCCGAATTATGCGCGTTTCTTAAAACATTAGCTTCAAATTTCAACAGCCTAACTTGAACGTAGGCCATGCATGTAATAGAAAATGAAAATAGTGTCGTGAAACAGAAAAACTGTGGGTAACATAGAAAATGTGACAACTTTTGGATTCTGCTTGCAAAAATACAGAAGAACCACATAATCTTTTTCCTGGGACAAATTTCTTGTTGACCAGTGTTATCATTGCTGTTATCGTCATTATCATACTAAAATCATTATTATAAATTTTACTATTATCATTGTTATTTGTTTTATATGTTGTTTGATGCTCCATTTGAGGGGAAAAGGTGAATAAAATACGGAATTCCGCTGAGCTGAACAGGTGCGTACAGCACTAATGTTTACATAAGGGTTACGTACGCATGCAATATATGTAGAGGGATACGTTATTAGTGTTATAATATAAAACACATAATTACTAGTAAGAAAAATATGGTTGATCGTATTACATACCCCTTTTTCAAAAACAAAAGAAAATGGGGTTAGATTCTTATCGTATATGAGAAATAGCATCTTTGTAGTTAGTTACAAAAATATGTGAGAATCCGTAGTCTATCAAAAATATAGTTTAACATCCATTGAGCTTCTGAATTTACTGGTACTGACACACATTTTTGCCAGTGGTTTATCTTGCCACATGTATTGCACGTAGCACCATATGCTGGGCAGGGTTGTCAGGAGTGAGTATTTGTTGTGTGCTTGCCCACATTTGTTGCATGGTTTTGATGCTCTAGCAAAATTCTGGTATCCAACAACATCAACATTTAAGTCATAATTGAATATTTTAGCTCTCACGTCTCTATTATGTCTTAAAGTTGTCTCAATGGCTTTGTTCAACCTTCTGTCTTCACCTTCTAAAATAAGGTATCTTTGCAAATCATCACTACAGATTCCATCCATGAATTGCTCAATGACTCTTGGTTCGTGTTCTTTCTCTGTAAATTTGCATCTCTTAACTTGAGCTTCATGTCTGTTTAAGAACTTATCACTAGCTTCATTTTCTCTCCGAATGTTCGTAAGTGGAGTCTGTCGACATATTTATTAGTCTTAGGTTTTACCCGAGTCTGAAGAGCATCCCAAATTTTTTCAGGGTCTTTCATATCTTTTTCAGCCAAATTGCTTGTTTTTACAATTCCCTGTCCGCGAATATCTGCATACAGAATGATACGGAATGATACTCTTGGTATCTTCTTAACTCTGAAACACATGACACAACGTTTTTGAGTCATAAGTGTGCCATAAGGATCGCTAGTTTTCCAATTCATACTGGTGAGTGACGGTGACGGCCATTTTAATGGTTGTTGACGTGGCAGTGCGAGTATTAAAACAGTTAGGTGTACCAAAGTTGAGCTGTGTTCGGCACACAGGAACTATGAAGCGAACTGTAAATTGCTTTCGCGTGATTCTTATATACTTCAATTTTATTTCTCTTGATTTCTTCACTAAGAGTGAATCTTTTGTGATATAGGCGCGACGTGGCACTAGTCTCTTAGCTGGTTGATCGCTTACCTCTCGTATTTTAATGTCCACATTTCGGTATCTCCAGTTTGTTATTACCTCTTTCCCCTATTTGTCTATGTTTGGAGACGGAGTACAGCTGCCACCATGCATTATATGTTGTTTTGCTGCTCCATTTGAGGGGGAAAAGGTGAATAAGATAACGTAATTCTGGAGGAGCGTACAACATTAATGTTTACAAAAGGGTTACGTAGCATGAAATATATAAAGAGGGATACGTTAATAGTATTATAATATAAAGTAGATAAAACACATAATTATAAATAAGATAAGTATGGCTGATCATATGACATTATCATAATCATTATCATCATCATCATCTCTCCCTCTCGCTTGCCTGTACAAACCGCTGACTCTCGGTATTTCAGCAGCGGATTACAATATATATTTCTCTGTCTGTCTCTGTCTGCCTGTCTGTTTGTTTGCCTCTCATTCTCTCTTTCTTTCTTTTTCTCTCCCTATTCACCCCCCTCACACACACACACACACACACACACACACACACACACACACACACACACACACACACACACACACACACACACACACACACACACAAACACTCACAAATACTCACACACACGCACTCATTCACTCACTCTCTCGCTAACTCTCTAACTCTCTCAATCTCTCAATCCCTCACTCTCTCACTTTCTCACACTCTCACTCTCTCTTTGTGTGTGTGTGTGTGTGTGTGTGTGTGTGTGTGTGTGTGTGTGTGTGTGTGTGTGTGTGTGTGTGTGTGTGTGTGTGTGTGTGTGTGTGTGTGTGTGTGTTTATGTATGTATGTATATATATATATATATATATATATATATATATATATATATATATATATATATATATCACCCCTCACACTTACTCTTCTTCCACAAGATAAGAGAAAGGGGTGATTTAGCGACGCGAAAAGCCGACAAGCTTAGCAGGTTTTGGACATTTTTGAAGCGCAAAATCGCTCGCCTTCCCACTTTAGCCACAGGAAGTTGTCTCTAACAAAATGCTCCTGGCTTCGGGGTGAGCGTTGGGGCCTCACGTGAAATATGATGTAAATTTTGGGGGATATTTCGGATACTGCGAGATTTTCGTCGACGGCAAAAGTGGTGTTTTAAGGTAGATTGTGCTGTGGTGTGTTGAGAAGGTTTTTGGAGTAGATGAAATTACTTTTGAACTTTAAGCTTCTGTGTTTTATTGATTTTGTGATAATTATGGTAGTGTTTTCATCTTTGTTGTGAGTACCAAGATTATAATTGTTATACATGGTCATAATTATCGACCATCGAAAATAGTAACTTTTTGCTATTCTAATCACTTACTTTTGCTACAATGATATTTGCTACCAATTACTATACTATTGTGTATTAAATGAATAGATAAACAAACAAATGTATAAGTAACGAGTATCTTAATTTTTGCCATCGGTAAGTTTCAGCAAATTAAGAACATTTTTCTTCTGCATCTGATATCAGAGAACAAACAGAAAATAAACTCGAAACGCTTCCGGCTTAATGACAAGAACAAACATTAGAGTTAATATTAGACTTTAGATGACATGTTAGACTAAAGAAAAAGTCACACAAAACACGTTCTACTCCTTCTGCCCTCTTAACAAAAATGAGAAATGTCATGTTATTCAAAATATCGTGTCACTTTGAAGTTGTAATCGTAAGGTATTTGGTAAAGGTTAAGAAAAAGGGGGATTTTGGGGGGCGGTTGACTGGAACAATTATCGAAAGAGATAGGGCTGAGAATTGAGAATTAGTGAGGGCAATATGTTTAATCGATAATTTGATGAAACAGTCAACTATGATTAAGTAATCTTGGTAAGGATTATGATGTCGAAATTCTTATATACATAAATTTACATACCTTCATCCTCAGACTGCTCTGATCGTCAACAATTCAAAGCAAGCAAGTTATAACACGGAATGTCGAACCTTCACAAATAAACTCCAGAAAAAAACGCCTTGCGCAAATGAACGTCGTCGGTCTTTTCAAAGCATGATCCTTAAAAAAAAAAAAAAAAAAAAAAATTATTTTAATGCAGAGCGGCTCTTTTCCTCCTCCATTCGCCACTGCAGTGATAATGAGCGGAGGACTCGAACACAGGCGGCGGTTTGGGATTTGAGGGACAACTTTCGACTTCGTTTCCCCACTTCCCCTACTCCCTACCCCCTCCCCAGCCCCCTTCCTCCCTTCCCTCTCCCCCTCCCTACCCCCTTCCTCCTTTGCCTACCCCCTTCCTCTCCCTTCCCTTCCCTCTCACACCCCCATTCCCCACCGCGCGCCAAAGTTTCCAGCCTTTTTTTTTATCAAACTCTCCATGAAAGCGACTGGAGATAAGATCACAAAAGCCGCCACGATGAGACCACAGAGTTCTCCCTCAAAGACAAACAGGGCCGCGTCGGAGTTCCTCGTCCCTTCTTCCGATTCATCTCCAACTGCATGTGAAATGTCGACGATAGACCGAGGAAGAGGATTCTCTTGACCCTGCCTTGCGTTCCGTTGGTTAATGGCTAATGGCTAATGTTCTAAAACAAATAAATGTGCTAGATATCAAAGGTCATATGGTACCAATCCGTTGGAAAATATGGACACCCTCACTATAGAATTCATCCTATAAAGTATTCCGTATTTTCCTCTAAGGAAAATACGGAACACTTCGGTGCGCTACAAAGAATACGGTCGATCGGTCTGTAGTTTTACAGTGACACCTAAATGTAAACATTGAGCCACACGAGCTTTTGGGGTTTTAAATTGTTTCAATACATTTACTGTGTCTTTTATTCACACTAGTATTTATAACAGGCTTCTTATTATCCTAGCATAAGCATATTTTCTATTAATATTCCAACATCTAGGTTTACGACACAAGAATCGTGCCCTCATGTTTCTTCGCATTTAGCATCCTTTACTTAGCTGAATATGACATGAAAACAAGTCAAGAAATGCCCACTAGCTTTATCCTGATATTAAAAGTTCATATGGCAGAATCCATACTGAAAGATATAGTCCTTTATATTCTACATGATCTGTGTCTGTAAGTAATGTAGCGCTAATGCTAACCTATCGGGAAAGTAGCGTTTGTGTGCCTCACGAAGAAGACTAGTGTCGCGTTCCGTTGAAATTGTGCAAAACGGAACGCAGGGTTGTCCTTTCGTTTGCCTTGGATTGCTGATTTTGCTCTTCGATGCTGTCGGTCTGTCTGTTTTTCTTCTTCTTCTTCTTCTTCTTTTTCTTCTTCTTTCTTTCTTTCTTTCTTTCTTCTTCTTCTTCATCTTCTTCTTC
>NC_051421.1:5888173-5925673 GCF_015228065.2 Penaeus monodon | reverse complement strand
GATAGGAAACAGAGGAAGAGGCAAACCGAAGACAAGACTGAGCGACAATATCAAAGATATTTGCGGGTTGTCGATGGTACAAGTGGAAAGAAAAGCGTAAGATCGAGTTTAGTGGCGAAGGATGGTGGAGAGGACCATGACTGCTCAAACATGAGCATACCGTTATTGATGATATATATATACATACATACATATATAATATATATATATATATATATATATATATATATATATATATATATATATATATATATATGCATATATATATATATATATATATATATATATATATATATATATATATATATATATATATATATATATATATACATAGAGAAAGAGAGAGAAATAAAGTGAGAGTTAAAGATAGCGACAAAGAGAGAGAGAGAGAGAGAGAGAGAGAGAGAGAGACAGAGAGACAGAGACAGAGACAGAGACAGACACAGACACAGACAGACAGACAGACAGATAAACAGAGAGAGATAGACAGATAGACAGACAGACAGATATACAGACAGACAGAGAAAGAGAGAGCACACGTCTCCACACAGCACAGATAATAATACTCCGGAAAAATCGCCACAGCACTTCCACCAATACCTGACGAAAACAAAAGAAATCGACCTTTAAAAAAAAATCATACGGTATACAACTATTCAGACACACTAATAATAATCAATTAATTAACGGAGTTCATTCTTATCCTCTGAATCGCCCAAAGCAACTTAATGTGTTGTGTCAGCTCGAGCACAGAAGCTGTCAATATTCCTCTGAGCGAGTTCCATTAGCGGCGATGAAGGAAAATGAGCTGTTTGTGTTTAGATTTTCACTAATTACCTTTGGAACATATTAATTACAGAATGGCATTGATAACTGAATGCTGACAAAAAAAAATGTTGGATTGGCATGATAGAGAGAGAGAAAGAGAGAGAGTGAGAGAGAGAGAGAGAGAGAGAGAGAGAGAGAGAGAGAGAATGAGAGAGATGGGAGAGAGAGAGTGAAAGATAGAGTAGAGAGAGAATGAGAGAGAGAGAGAGAGAGAGAGAGAGAGAGAGGGGGGGGGAGACAGAGTGAAAGATAGAGTAGAGAGAGAGAAAGAGTGAGAGGAGAGGAGAGAGAGAGAGAGAGAGAGAGAGAGAGAGAGAGAGAGGAGGGGGGGGGAGAGGGAGAGAGAGAGAGAGAGAAGAGAGAGAGAGAGAGAGAGAGAGAGAGGGGGGGGAGAGAGAGAGAAGAGAGAAGAGAGAGAGAGAGAGAGAGAGAGAGAGAGAGAGAAAAAGAAAGAGAGAGATAGAGTGTGTGTGTGTATATATGTGTGTGTGTGCTAGTGTTTGAGAGCGACTAACACCCATCGCCATTAGTAGAGATACTTTCACCATCATATCAACTCGATGTAGCAAGAGAGAGGGAAAGACAAATGTATTTAACCTCCACAGAACTCGATTAGTTTCCTCACACCATAGATATGACAGTATGGTGCGAGGAAGTAACGTGACTTGTGTGCATGTGCGCATAGTGTATGTAGAGAGAGAATAACATACGAGTACATATAGCAGAACATGAATATTAATGCATATAGTAGCGTAAGCATGCATATTTGAGCGGTATTTAATGGCCATGGTAGCATGATATCAAAGGAAATGTAAATACACAGACACACACATACACAGAGAAAGAGAGAGAGAGAGAGAGAGAGAGAGAGAGAGAGAGAGAGAGAGAGAGAGAGAGAGAGAGAGAGAGAGAGAGAGAGAGAGAGAGAGAGAGAAGAGAGAGAGAGAGAGAGAGAGAGAGAGAGAGAGAGAGAGAGAGAGAGAGAGAGAGAGAGAGAGAGAGAGAGAGAGAGAGAGAATCATAGACAGGACAGACATCTAGTGATAGAGACTTTTACCTTTCGTTGTCCGGACAGACAGGCAGATATACAGACAGGCTTACAGACAGACCGACAGACAGACCATCATACTGACCAACAGACAGACCGACAGGCAGACAGACCAAGTGACAGACCGACAGACAGACTAACAGACCGGCCAGCAGACCGCCCAACAGACCGACCGACGATGCTTCCGCCGCCGCTCAACCGAGTTCCTCCGGCAGGCGCAGTTCGAGATGAGGGTCCGGGTGTGGGCGTGGCGGGTGTGGTGGCTGTCGGTGTGTCTGTTCCTCGCAGCGCCCGCGTGGGCGGCCAAGAAGAAAGGCAAGAAAAAGACTCGCAAGAAGGACCGCCCTGTGGGACCTCCGCCCATCACGCCCACGCAGGAATCGCCACGTAATAAGGGATATGGTTGTGTATACAGCATGTAGATGCAGACATGCACGTAAATTTGTGTATATGTATATACCTACATACACCCTTCATTACTTACCTAAAAAGCTTTACCAAACACACACACACAGATGTTATTCGCACAACATTTGGCCATCAGGCGAATCTCCCTTCCTGCCGTCCTGCGCAAAGACGCCCTTCCTTTTGCAGGCAACAGGACCGGCGCCGACAACGGCACCGACAACGTTGATCAGCTGGACCGCTTGCTGGCAGATCTCGAGCCCAGCGTGCAGTTCAAGAGACAGTACACCCAGTGCCCCTACATACGACCACCTGTCACCCCCCCGGTGTGCCCGATACCCCAGGCGTGCCCAATGATCCCGTGCCCGGTGCCTCCGACGCCCGGCCCGGTGTTTCCGACGCCCGGCCCGGTGTTTCCGACGCCCGGCCCGGTGTATCCGACGCCCGGCACGGTGCCTCCTCATGTGTGCCCCCCGCCTCCTCAGTGTCCTCCCTGCCCCAATCAGCCGACCATGTGTCCCCCTGGACGCCCTGGGCCGCCCGGACCCCCCGGACCTCCCTGCACGGGGCCCCCAGGGCCACCTGGCCCTCCTGGCATCAGCTCCCCGGGCGCCCCTGGGCCTCCTGGCCTCCCGGGAACCTGTAGCGGCAGCAGCTGCGTCGCGCCGCCGAGCTGCGGCAACGACGGCTGGTACGGCACCATCACCAACATGATCTCCAGCGGATGCTGCGACCGAGGGTGTCCAGTAAGTGCTTCCTCTTGGGCATCCTGGGGCACTCTGAAAGTCTTTTAAGACGTGATGATTAGGTTGCGGCCGCTCGCATGTTCTTACGACTGCTTAAAGAATTGAAATGGCCGATTTCACTAGATTCACCTAAATGCAGAGTCAGCATAAATATTTGTACATACATATGACACACTTTTACAGCAGATTTTTTTTCTTCTTTTTTCTTTTTTTTCTTTTTTTTTTGTGTGTGTATGTTTTCCTTACATGTTTCAGCGTCATTTTGATGGTAAAGGGTGCTTCGCTGTCACCGTATATGCTATCCTTTCTTGCACGTGGTTGCAAGGTCTGTTCAATAAGGGACACTGCTCATTCTTACCCTAAAACAGCTTCACTGTATATTACTATTTCATCATATTCTCCTACAGCACGATAACACCTCGTAGGCACAGGCAGTGAAGGTATAACGTATATCTGTCGTTTTCATTTCAACATTTTTCATTTTTCAACACCCCCCCTCCCTCCGGTTCTACAGGAGGGGGACAAGGAGTGCCCCTGGGACATCAGCCTTCTGGTCTCCAAGTACCTGGTGGTGAGGGATCAGATCGACCTGATTTCCAAACTCGACACTCGAATCGACCTTCTCGTGGCCGCCATCTTCCGCATGCGTCTGGCCGTCGAGGGAGGTAAGGAATTTTGTGTTTTCATATGAGTATTATCCCAAAGAGGTTGTTTAGGTTTTTATCCCAATCTTATTTAAGCATGTATCGATTCCTGATTAACTGGTTTGTCACCGGGATTAACACGTGAAGTCACTGTCGGATCGTGATGAAACTTTACGAATGTTCACGTATTTAAAATATTTCTACGGGGTCACTAATTCACTTTATCGCTGCTTTATTATAGATTCGTGGTTAATCTTCTTCTTATAGATTAATCACGAACTTTTCTTATACTTATTGTTGCTGTTAATACTATTATTACTGTAACTGTAACTAACCATAATTGGAATTTTGTTTCTGATAGATACCTAACTTTAGATGATAGAGGTATGTTTTTCCTTTTAGATAGAGGTTTGCTATCTACTAAAGCTCTGTGTTAGAGTCAAGTGTTTTTTTTACATTTGTGTACTCCTCCATTCTCTCTCTTTCTCTTTGCCAACCAGATGATATTTTAATAATGCATTGATAACGGCACAACTCATAAGGCATGTGTATAACGCTAATGCTTGACTAATAGCCCTCTGCACATATAATCGGTTTGGATAGATGCTTTGGTATCTTACCCTGGCTTTTTGCAGGGCATATACACTGTTCTGTAAATTAATTTTATCAAATCAAAGCTCTCTCTCTCTCTCTCTCTCTCTCTCTCTCTCTCTCTCTCTCTCTCTCTCTCTCTCTCTCTCTCTCTCTCTCTCTCTCTCTCTCTCTCTCCCTCTCTCTCTCTAATTCCATATATAGATCTTGAAGAAAGTGTGTGTATTTCCAACTGAACAAGCACAACTGATGCCGAGTCAGTAGCCATATATCATGCCATTAAGAAAGGTAGTGAGCAGCAGCGACACCTGGCTGTCTTTACTGACAGCCAGGGCGCTCTCCATAGGCTCACTGCATTTAATGTAGAAAACATGGTAACTAGAAATATCCTTCACCAAATTTCTAAACTATCAGAACAGGGCATTCAAGTGTCCTTTTACTGGATACCCTCGCATATAGGAATATCGTTGTGACAGGGTTGATCAATTAACCAGATGAGCACTTTCCCATGAAGACCCATATAATGTAGTACCGATATCTCTCAATCAAATGATAAAACGTGTTATCAGCGGTTTTCGAGATTATGAGCGTCAGGTATGGACCACTGAGAAGATGAAAAAAGACGGACATGGTACATAATGCCAGCTAGTAATCTGGCATTATGAGAATATTGCTGGAACATTATTTATAGACAAATCCTATAATGTCTAACATGGACTGTCTCGGAGACAGCAGGTTACTTTGACTAGGCTACGCATAGGATATCAGTACACTATACAATATGTACAGGATGCAGTTTGGGAGGCAAAACCAATTTCATATCACCACTGCAAACTGTACAAAGCATCCAAGTCGCACAATCTTATGCATTACTTACTCTGTTGCATAAAAAAACGCATCCTATCGATCAAATAGTACTGTACAGATTAGCACTTGTTAATTGTATTAACTTTTGTGTTGACACTGGTCTTGTATTTGACATGATTGATGATATAGAATTTTTTTTGCCAGCTAGATGATATTTTAATACAGTATAATAGCAGCCCTTCAGGTATGTATATTCGGCTAAGGTAGTCCTTAACCTGGTATCTTAACCTGGCTTTTTGCAAGGTATGCACACAAAATTCTCTCTCTCTCTCTCTCTCTCTCTCTCTCTCTCTCTCTCTCTCTCTCTCTCTCTCTCTCTCTCTCTCTCTCTCTCTCTCTCTCTCTCTCTCTCCCTCTCCTTCTCCCTCTCCCTCTCCCCCTTCCTCTCCCTCTCCCTCCCTCCCCCTCCCCCGCCCCCGCTCATGCCGTGCTTCTTCCCCAGCGTACGAGATGGAGGGCGAGCCTGGGGAGCCCGGCGACGAGGGCGACCCGGGGGCCAAGGGCGACCGGGGCCCCGCCGGGGAGCCGGGGCGCTGCCCGGGCTCGAGCTGCCTCGTGGGCCCCCCGGGCGACCCGGGTCCTCCCGGCAGCCCCGGCGACAAGGGCCGGAAGGGCGACTGCTGCTACGGCACGCCCGGGTCGCGCGGGCGCAAGGGCGACGCCGGCCGCGGCATCCCCGGCGAGCGAGGGCCTCCGGGGCTCCGAGGCGACAAAGGAGAGATCGGGAGGGCCACTTTCGGTTACTCGGGCGAGCTGGTCTCCGGCGGAGGAAATATTTGGGGAGGATAAGTTTCACCTTAAGCTTCCTGGCATCGTTATCAGCGCATCAGTCTGCTTCCTTTACTCTGTTTCTTACCATCTGGGCAACGTTGTGGACGAGAGCCCCCAAGCACTGCCATTCATCAGCCATTGCCACTATGACCTCCCTCAAAGATATGTAACATATAGTTTTAGTTCACTCTATAGGGGGTGTATGCCCTCATTTCTGTAGAATTTTGTGATTCTTTACTGTAAGTCAATGAAAAGTGGGAAAGTTCATTGAAACAAACGAGTGTTTTTCTTTATCCCCAACAAAAGCACAATATTTTATGGAAATAAAGTGGAAATTACATATTAATTTTCTAATGGATGTGAAGCTTCAATTGCATATTTACGTAGTTATACTGGTTTCATGTGATCCTCTGTATTCCCTTTACTTGAGGAAATGCATAAATATAGACATGTCAACTTGATTGCATGAGTGCACTTGTTAATAGTGTATGCAATATTTTCATGCATATATCGTATGCGTATCCAGCTACGTGCCTCGGCCGTATATGCATGTGTTTGTATGTATATTTATATGTTTTTTTGTGTGTGTGTGTGTGTGTGTGAGAGAGAGAGAGAGAGAGAGAGAGAGAGAGAGAGAGAGAGAGAGAGAGAGAGAGAGAGAGAGAGAGAGAGAGAGAGAGAGAGAGAGAGAGAGGTGTGTGTGTGTGTGTGTGTGTGTGTGTGTGTGTGTGTGTGTGTGTGTGTGTGTGTGTGTGTGTGTGCGTGCTTGCAACTGGGGGCATGGGTGTGCTATGTTTATGTTTGGTGTCTTTAATTTTTAAAAAAACGAAGGATAACTCATACATACAGCATATTACTATTCCTTTTCAAAAAGTTTGAAAATTAGCTTCACTTCCTTGTTCTAACATATATATATAACATAGGAATAGGAAGAAAAGTTGCATATTTTGGCCATAAGTTTAATATCTTATTTGGAAATTAACATACATTAAAAAAAATCCAAAAATGTCAACACCCTATGGCAGTCACATACATATATTGTTCGAGGAGTAAAGTTATGAGCCAGTACACAAACTTTTCATTGTACTAAATTCAAGTTGCATAAGTAGGAGAAAGCATAAACAGATACAAAAAAAAGAGAGAGAGACAGAAGAGAGGAGAAGGTTATATAAAATGAATGTGATTGGAATATCTTGGAATCCTCCCCCGTTTCCCTACCCCATCCACCCCACCCCATACAGCAGCACTGACTCTCTATTGCCAAACCACATCCAGACATAACTGTGGCTCAGGCAAAACAGCGATGCAAAAACTGGAAATATAATATATCACAGTATTTTCCTCATACTTTTTATATATAAAAATAAAAATCTTTTGTTTATAATTTCCATGGCAATAGACTGAATTTGTCGACTCAATAACAACCAGAATATGAATCATATAAGAAAAAGACACATAAGCAACAATATCATAACTATTATAATTAAGAATAAGCTTATTGTATGTTTTTTTTTTAAGAGATTTTCCAACCATTTCAACTTTTCTCACAAAAGACTGATTTGAAAAGAATGAATTTAACACTTAACCCCAAGACCCCAGGGATAGCATGAATGTACGTGCCATGCCCACTGTTAATTGTCTTTACACATAGATGGCCCCACAAGTTATAAAGTCACAATGAGCCAGTTATGAGTACTACCTGTCTCACCTGTTTACCCTTTTCCTTGATTTATTTTAAATATCATCTGGTATTTAATACTGCTGTTAGTAATGTCAATTACATTATAATAATTATACATAGCATTGATATTTATCTCATTAGTAAAAAAAAAGTGCTTTTTCCCCACAAACTCAAGGAAGGTGAAATCAGGTAAGGTCAGAAGGTCTACTAATTGACTCCTTTGTGGCTAAGCACTAGCAGAGCCATCTATGTGCAGATATTTCACAAAACAATACTACAGTGAATAGAACATTCTCCTGGAGTCTTTGAGTTAAATAAATTGTCTGTTAAATTTTCATTCATTTGGAAACACATTAACGAGTACACTGTTTTTTTTTTATCCATTAAGACATGAATATCTAAACATACAAGGGAAGAAATACTGACTATGGATTCAATCTCCTGAAATATCCTGCTGCAGCAATTTATCATTACCTTCCTAAAATCAGTGCCATCAAATTCACAGTATGATAACATGCATTAACAGCTCCACCTTATCTTACTGTCTGAGAAACAATAAGAACATTAATTTCTCATTTTCTTTAGGAAAGATATAACTGTTTAGGCATATTTTTGTAATACTCTGGTAAACTGCTTTCTTTCTTTAAAAATCAAATAAATCAATAAAGATTTTTTTTTTAATCAATCAAATAAATTAATTTCTATGTTATAATATGTTCAACTGGACATCAAGATTTGATTATCTTTACCATACCTAAAAATATAGAGCCAGATAATATGGATACAATTAAAACCCAACTTCAAAGCATCTTGTGGGTTTTCTCAACACTTTACACACTTTTAGTCATCTGCTTGTTCTAAACATCATCACAAGCATCAAAAAAATGTCATTTTCAGTCTGTGAAGTCTGAACAACTGTCTTGTGCTTTTCAAACCCTTTACTCACATGAATGTAATACTAATGGTAATAAGTGACGCTTGCACACATGATGTAGTATGACTAACCACAGTTTAATGCTACTTGTGAATACTCAACATCATTGCTAATGAATGATAGCTATATGATACTTGATGATAATTAAATATAACAAAATAAATTTATACCACGCAAAGCATATACTCCACAACAATCTACAATAATCAAAACAGCCTTTGGTCTACATCGTAATGATAAAAAGTTCTCCGTCCTCTGAAAACAACCACTTAATTTTTTTTTTTTTCTTTTTCTTTTTTCTTTGAGTTTGTATGGCTATGACTCTTCATCTCCTTTAGCCTAATCTCTCCAAAGACAAAATATGAAAATCAGATGTAATATTAGATCACAAAAAAATTAAAATGCAGACTCTCTTCTAATAGGTAATCCCTCTACTTACAACGTAATGAAATATAAAATATAATGAACAAAAGCTCAGTTTTACTGTGGTGTGAATATTAGGGAAAAATGATAAAGAGATATACTCTATGACTATAGGTAACTAATAATACATATCTTATTTTTGTTTTTTGAAAATGTATATATACCACTTACATGCATTCAAGAGCAGACAGAATTTCAAAGTTGTGTTACGGAAATACCGGGAACGGTCTTTCACGTGAAAAATGAGGGAAGTATTACTTATGCACATTATAAGTACTGTTCTTTGTTTCATAACACCAGAAACCCCTCTAGACTCCCACAATGGTTAATACTATTAAATTTTGTATCATCTAGCTTAACAAGCTCAGTATGGAACTTCTATCTGCACCAAAGAGAAGAGAGAAATAGAAAAAAAATTATGTATACCTTTTAATGTTTGTGATAACATTTCTTTATAGTACAACCTCCAAAAGTGTCATATAAACATCCCCATTCACTTTTCAGCTAATGACCCTATTGATGAAAGATGGTCAAAACCCATGATAAAGCCACTAAAATATTAACAAAAATTTTACCATGACAAAGTACATTTTGCAAGCGAACAGATCTTCAATGAGCAGTGATACAAGTCCTCTAGCCTATGGAAATTTATTACATGACTGTTTGAGATGAGGTATAAAGGACAGGACTAAAAGCATTGATGAAGAATGAGGATGAAGGAAATCATGAAAAACTCCCAAGACAAAAGATGTTTTCCTGACATCATCATCATCATCATCTCCCCGATGAGGTGGATGAAGCAATGGAGTATGACGATGACTGGGAATGTACAAGGGAGCGCTGACGGGAGAGATGAAAGTGATCCTCGGGCTGGATGTCTTCAACAGAGATGCCCTGGAGCGGCCTCAGAGGGTTTCTGGCACGGATGCCCCTTGTTGTGGGACGCATGTCCGGATTGGCAGAGAGCATGAGCTTCAGTAATTCTGTCTGTAGGGGTCAGGAGAAGTTAATAATAAAAGAGAGACAGATGAGATTAACATCACAGTAGTATGGGTGTACTTAGATGTGTTGGTGTGTGGGTATGTGGATGTGTGGGTGTATGAGTGTGTGTAGATGTGTGGGTGTGTCTGGATATATATGTGGAAGTATGTGTGGATGTGTGTAAAGGAGTGTGGGAAAGGGTGTGTGGGTATGTGTGGAGTGGGTATGTGTGGAGTGGGTATGTGTGGTGTGTGGATGTGTGGGTGTAGATGTGTGGATGTGTGAGCATGTGGCCATTGTGTACATATACATGAGGCCTAAAAATATTACTTAGTTGAGTCTGTAAAAGTAACCCATTTAAACTAAATAAAAATTTTCTAGTCACCCCTACACAACAGCATGGATTTTCTCTCTAATTCAGCAGAGTAGTTTACCTCATCAGGATAAGTTTCCACGAAGCCATCTGGGAACGTTCCTTCTCGTACTCGGGTCATGACTGTGAGACGCTCCATCCCCGTGGAAAATGGCACCAACATCTCAAAGAAAATCAGCCCCAAAGAGTATATGTCTACTTTGTAATCATAGACTTGGCCCATCACCTGAAATAAAGCCAATATATCGTTTAACCCTTTGTTCACAGGACATAAAGCCACATTTCCATCAGCAAAAAACTACGGTGAGATGCTATTAGGAGTCACTGGTCTTCACATATGACACTATGAAATGTTGCTAGAGTTATCTCATTCTTGGCAGAGGTTTGCCTTGGACTCTATTCTTAAGGACTGAACTGCAACTGAACTCCTGTCTCATTTTAGTGTTGAACTATTTTACGTGGTCAGTAATAATTTCACTGATATCAAATTATGGAGATGCTGTTATTGATCAACATCTTAAATTTAACAAATCAGACAATGACAAATTAGTGAAGCAGAAATAGTGTTATGCACTTAGCAACTTGCATCTCTGTTTTTCCTTCATCGGTCTACTCCAGCTTCAAATGTCTTGGTTCTTTGATGGTTTTGAAAATACTCCTTTTTAAAAATTAATACTAAGTACTAATTGACCACTTACTGACTGAGCAATTGTGGAGCCATCTACTACTAAAGCACATGTACTCGTGGCCAATGGGTTGAAAACACAGTCACGTACTCTATGACAGAATTCTTTTTCTCTCTTTTTTATTACAGATTTCTAAAATTTCAATTGTTATAATGGACTGATAATTTCAGGAATTTTACAAAGAAGCAAATCTAATAGTTAATACATTTTATAACTTACTTGCTCAGGGCTCATGTAAAGCTGAGTCCCCACACGATGGGTGTGGTGACTATCAGGCAGCCTACTCATGTAGCCTGGCTGAACAACCCCTGGGGTTCGCAGGTCCTCTGCAATAGTAGTTACCAACCCAAAGTCTCCTATTTTTATTTTGCCATCGAGTGAGAAGAAGATATTAGAAGGCTGAAAAAGAGAGAATTTTATTTGTAAAAAATAGTGCAATACAATAAATTTCATTCATGATAAATAATGCCTGCTTCTGAAATTGATAATGAAAATTAAATTCTTCAATTCATACAGTTCCAACCAAGCAAAAGACCACTTTACTTCAATCTCGATGCATAACCCTGATTTTTCATGGACATTTCACAGCCTTCAATCATTAAACTATCACAATAGTCTTTTATTTCTAATTTCTTTTGCAAGAGCCAGTCCTTAACTTTCCCTGCAGCTCCATCTGGATATTAGAGGTCTCTACGAAGAACCACTTTTCCTTTGGGAATGGGTGCTATCTTCTCCATACTTGTCTGCAGCTTAACGTTCTTGTCTTTCACTCGTTTCCTTTGAATCACTCCCAGTGGATGGCTCTGTAATCTTTTCCTCTTTGCAGTTTTTTGAAGACGGCTTTCCTTCTGTTGCTCTGGCTCCTCCTCTCTTGACTACACTTTTATCCTCAATAAGTATTGTGTAGTGATAAACTGTCTAAATTATCACAACCCTAGTCTTGAAAACTATCGTGACAAACTGTCTTCTATTCACTAGCATTGTTTCTAACTAAAGCCAGCTCATAGAGTAATTTATTACTTGGCAGTCCTCCTTCTCTTCATCGGCTTGCTTGGGATTCCAAAACTATCTAAAAACGAATCCTTCCGCAGCAAATCATTCTGGGTGTCCTGAATGTCTCCTGTTTGCTACTCTGCCCACGGAAACTTATCTGTGATTCTCTTGCAATCCTCAGACCCCTCCTCCTCCCCTCTTCCTCCTCCACCTCAGCCCTCTTCAACCTTCCTTATATCCAGTATAAGACCCATTTCTGCCTTCTGGTCCCAACCCTCTATACTTTCATACGGTTTGGGGGAATTTGTTCACACATTGAGATAGAATTATCCAGGTTCCCTTTGGGCATCGCAACGGGCCAAGCTCTCCTCTTGGCATTTGGGCACGAGTTCTTCCGCCCCATGAAGAAAGGGATAACTGCTTCAGATCTTAAAAGTTGGAGATTCGCAAATTAATATAAAAACAGTAATACCCTAAAAAAATGAGATGCAAATTTCAACCTTTCAAAACTGCAGCCCTTAAGAAACCAAAACCCCAAAAGTGTTCCCTTCAACACTCACGGACCTAAGCAAAATACAATTAAATATCTACCACTAGGAATTTACTAATCCATTATTAAATCACTTACCAAATCTGAAAGAGAGCAGAGACTCTTTTGCCAACCAGGGAGGGGCCCGTTCCAACCACTTTGTAAAACGCAAAATTCGTGTGTTAAAACTTGCCATGCACGGCTTCCGCTTACCCTCTCTGCAGATATTCCCTGAATATGATAAAGTTAAAAATTTGAAGTTTTAAATTTTCAAAGCACAAACCTACAAGAAAAATTTGAATTCAAAGTCTCTTCTAACTGCATTGTTCAGCTGACATACACAATTGGTTCTTTTCCTTCCTTTCTGCACTTTTCTTTTCTTTTTCAAGAAGTTAAGAAAGTTAGGATGTGGATTAATATTTGCTGATCCTTTCAAGATAAAAAGTAAATTCTGTAACTGTTTCACAGCATACTCTCACTCTTGTATAGTTGGCAAGCAGAGTTATATGTTGGACTTTAAATACATAACCTAAAGATCTTATACATAATTTTTTCAACCACAAATAAATAACACTGTATGCATCTTATTCTCATCAGTACCATAATTATAAAAATAATGAAAGAAAAGGTGATAAATTTCCCGTCACATATTCTCCAACTACGAAAATCCTTAACTTTCACCAATCATACGTTTTTGAAACATTTCGGTAATCAAACCTTTTAAATTTAAACTTCGATCTTCTCCAAGCAATTAATTTTTTCATATTAGTAAACAAAATTTACAAAAACGTAAAAAAATTCCTTTGTCTTACTTGCTGGTAATGTTATCCTCTGACGAAATATTCGTCTATCAAGCTTTTTCGACCTGAACACTACCCCAAAGCCACCACGTCCCAGGCGGTGCATGGGCTCAAAGTTGTTGCATACCTGCAAGCATTTCATTGGAAATTGACTATCAGCATGAATTTCTAAAATGCAATTGCAATACTGGCATTCAATGTTCAATGACAAAGTCAACTTTTTTTTTTCTTACTCTGAACCTTGGCACTTTATGGACAATTACTTTTGCCTAAATCACATACTCTTCTCAGAAAGAAAAAAACAAAAAACTAAACATCTCTTAAAATTTTTTAAGGAAAAAAAAAATTAAACTTCTAAATTCTCAAACAGCTTTAAACTTAAAAAAGTAACTTAATTCCCACTACAACGCTTCCCACCAAGAAACTCAACAGACCAAAAGAGTGTGGCATGAAATTCCCTTTTGGAAGTGAAGGCACAAATCCCAACTGAAAGCTAACACCCTCAAATGAGAACTAAATCCACAACTTCCAAAAACCTTGAGGTAAACTGAGGTGTCGGGGGTTCGCTCTTCTCAGGCAACGCTGAATCGGCTGTAGGATTACTTGTCAATAGGGGAAACCTCAGTAGGAGCTGGAGCAGGTGGCACCGGTGGACAGGTGGTGAAAGCGACCTTGGCCCCTGCACTCCATTCGGTAATTATGCCAGGATCTGTAAACCATACAATACAAATGTAAAAAAAAAATGCAGCTTTTTCAAAAATAAGTATTTAAAAAAGGCTAAGGCTTTATTATAATTTGTTAGTCATGGAAAAAAATTCAAACTATTAATACAAAAAACACTAGAAATACTAACATTAACTCAGTTTTAAAATACCCACTACTTTCAGTAAAAGGAAAAAATAAATTACTACACACATGTGGATTATTCTAAATGATGAGATTCAGCATCTGCGAAACCCAAAATTGGGGGTTTGCTGTGTCACTTGACGCTCATGCTGACTAGAATGTACCGCAACAGAAGAAAGTGAAGCAAGGATAGCAAGCAACACCACAAACCAGTTTCCCCCAAAGTTTCAGGCCTGTAACACACAAAACTCAATGCTGAATATTGTTAAAGTGTATTTATATTTATTCCACACAACATTCAAACTTGCATTAAATACTAGACCATTTAAAGACTGAGGTGTAATATCAAGCTTAAAATCCAGTTTAATTATTTAATCGCAGCAGAACAAGGCTAAACGAAACCCAGCTGAGCAACGCATCAAACTTACCCGATGTGGAAACATATATGAAGAATCTGCGCTGCTACATCATCCATAAGGGCTGATCTTCGTCCTCGGGCATGCCTGTGGGAGCCTCCAAGGACGACTCAGATTGAGCTGACTGTCACTTTCGCCATAGAGGTAATAGCCATTATCTGAAAAAAAAAGTATATAAATAAATTTTTTTTTCTATGCGTTGTGCTATAACTTTCAAAAAATTTTACTGGGGCCACTCCCTGATGACCAGGAGATCAGAGCCCAACCTGTTTCTTTTTAATTTAAACACTTCTGACATTCAAAATCACTAGGCGCTTTTCAGAAACACATACAAAATTACAGGATCACTGTGCACAGTAGTCAAAAAAATCTTGCAATAAAACCTCAAAACCACTTTAAAACAGGTACAAATAAAGAAATGCAAATGAAACCGCACTGAAGGAAGTCTTTCAAGGCAAAAGAGGAGGACAATCATCATCATAAAAAGGAAATCCTGCATATCAAAGCTTTCAATTATCAATCGGCTTCTCACCCTCCCTCACACATACAGTCCATAAAATACCTCACAACCCCATTATTTCACATATGGTTAAATTTTGTGGTAGCAAATACTAGTCCTCTAACCAAAACTATTGCCACCCTTTAAACCTGTTTGATAGCTTTAAGGTATGACATAATTGCCAAATCCACTGTGATTTAAAATTTTAGCTTCCTTTACACACAAAGGAGGCAATTATTTTAACCCTATCTGGTTACATTTCTTTACCCTTTTGCTTGATTTTAGAAAATGTATCTTTTAACATATTTACTACAAATAGTTGTTGTTAACAACATTAAAAAACCATACAAACAACACTATAAAAAAGTATCAGCACAAAAAAAATGTTTTCCCAAAATAATCAGAAATAATCAACTTACTTCTTGATAAGCAAGTACTTGTAGGAACATCTACATTTAAACAAAATTCAAAACAAAAACTACAGTGGATTTTGGGACGCTGATACTGCGAAATATACTATTTTAGATGATGAAAGGTGTGACCCAATTTCAACCACCCCTTTCAACAAGCCTTAATTTCATTTCAAAAATTTTTTCTCCATTTACACAAATTTAGCTATTTACACTTTTATTCTGGCTACATACTTTTCTTTCTTTTTTTTAATACCTTTAATTAACCCCTTTAAAATAATAATCATATTTCAAAAATTACAGAAACATATCCATTACACAATCTAGGGAGAAGCTACTTTAGTTCCCACATCTAATGATAATATGATACAAAATACATTATTTAAACCACAATTATCAGAAACCACTAAATTACTCTCCATTACTACAGCTTCAACACGCATCTTTAGTAAGCACATATAATTTCTTTAAAGTTTACCTTTAGAACCAAGTCCAAGAGTGTCATCCAATAATAAGAACGCAAGTGGCATACACATGCCAGCTAGATAGCAGAAATTTGGAAAAGTATTATAAAATGAGAAAAGGTGACAGGACTTTTAACAAAGAGAAATTACAAATCTATCATTCACTTTCCAGAATTATGCACTATGATATGATAAATTATACTTTCTTTCTACATACTCATATTCTCACACATGTACAATAATACATATATGTGTATATATATATGTATGTATATATATATATATATATATATATATAATATATATATATATATATTATATATATATATATATATATATATATATGTGTGTGTGTGTGTGTGTGTGTGTGTGTGTGTGTGTGTGTGTGTGTGTGTGTGTGTGTGTGTGTGTGTGTATATATTTATTTACACACACACACACACACACACACACACACACACACACACACACACACACACACACACACACACACACACACACACACACACACACACACACACTTGCTCACACACACACACACACACACTCGCTCACGCACGCATGCACGTACGCATGCACTCTCACTCACTCACTCACATACATACACATGCATGCACGCATGCATGCACACATGCGCTCACTCATGCACTCACTCAAGCACCCACACGCCAAGATGTCTAACTTCTTATCTAGGCCTATTATATTACAAATTCCATTATTTTTTTTTTACAATTACCAAATTTTGGGGCAGGACAGTGAATAACCTGCCAAATAACCTATTATATGGGCCATTTCATAGCTTACCAAAAGGATAGTCTATCTGGTGAGCAACTGCAACTGCAGTATTCTCCTCTTTCTGGTCATAGTTGAGGAGCAATGGGTGCTTCCGTCTGTTATAATTAACAATTGGGGTTCGGGATAGCGCTGTCGCTAAGTAAGGGCGCCACTGAACACGTGGGAATGATGTTTCTGCTGAAAATACGTCATGGTTTAGTTACTATTTAGCAAATCACATAATAGCCAAAAAATTCATATCTTATTACAGTATAAACCAATTAGTGCATAGAGCATAGCATACCTGGAATGGGTAAATCAGATGCATAAATCCTGATTGCAGAATTGACCCTCTTCCTCATGTTGCCACTCTGCTGTATATACAGCTGCTTCTGATGAACCCCTACATACAAGGCAGGTTGTTGCTGGTCCCCATCCTGGTCATACTGATAATTTATAAGTCATTCAGAACAATCAAATTACATCAAATGAAGCTGATATGGCACAGCAGCTTGTTCTCCAGCCAAGTTCCCCATTAGAACTTTTACATTATTAGCTTCTCTAAGATGTAAATTCTCATTCTGTTGAAATGAAAGGATTTTGTGACTGTAAAGTGACTTCCCTTATTAAACAAATATAAATTAACCACAGAAATATCAAATTAACATTTTCTTAAAGAAAATAAATAAATAAATAAATAAAAATTACTGACTTGTCTCTGAAAAAGACTGATTTGCACTATTTGTATACTTGACATGAATTAAAAAGATTTTTATCCTATAAACCATAGCTAACTGTACATGCTATATCATTTTTTTATTTCCTCAAAAAATGTGTTTACAGAAACTGACAATTAATCTAAACTCTTAAAAATTACCATGATCAGGAGAAAAAAAAATCTTAAAATCATGCATAACCTAAAGACACACAATGATTACAACTGACCTCTGTATTTTCTCCATACGACTGTCCCGATTCTGGACACAAAGCTGGTACACTGTTTGTGCTAAACAAGTCAATTTGCTGAATATCACTTCCCTGTATTCTCCATGCATTGACCACAGGTGATGCCAGCTGAAAGAAACAAAGTCAATTTGAATAATATTTTTGAACTAAAAGTAGCTGAAGTTAGTCCTTACAGTCTCACTTACAATCTTGTGGCAGAAGAAAGAATTTGTAAATGATAAATGAAAATTTTCTTAGACCATAAACAATGCCAAGCTCCAGTTGGTATAAGTGGTATAAATGAGAATTAACTTTCCAGCACAAAAGATGTCATTAATCATAACCATTGTACTGTACCTTTTCCTACATTTATTAAAATAAACCTTTTAACTATTCTAAAACTAATGTTAAGTTCTAACAAATATTTCAATAACCTCCTTGGCCATTTCACATCCCTCGCTTTATGTTACTATATGTCACATATAAATATGTATACAAGTATGGATTGATAGAAACACAATCAAGTACATTCCTAACTTAAACTAACTTACAAACAATTACAAAAGCAAACAATCAAAGCTGTCTAAACAAAACTTATCCATCAAAATGTCAAACTATTCAACAGATGATTCCCACAAACTCACCTTCTGCTGCCAGAGAAGATGCCCCTCTTCATCCATGCCCATTATGATACCATCAGGTACAACAAAATGAAGGGAAGGGAGCTCCTCCTCCTCTTCTCCTCTGTTCATCCCCTCACAGCCTCCGCCAGCAAGATTAACCTCATGCTGACCAACACTGAAGTTCCACCTTGAAATCAAATTTATCTGTTATTGGTACTATTTTCTTATATATTTTAATCTTTAATGCCCATTTCCTCTTACTTATCATTATTTCTTTCAAAGGGATGGTATACAGACAGAACATGAAAGTGAATACACTTAACAATGTGCTAATATATACATACAGTGGAACCTCAAATTTGGTACATATGTATTTGACAAAATTGCAATTACAAACTACAACTACTCATTATATCTGGTTACCTAAAAATTGCATTTAGTGACTATATTATGACTATGATTGATTTTGATGCAGTCTCCCCTGCTGCCCTTTGCCAAATACTATAGATGACCTAACAAAAAACAAAGTGCCATACATCACTCTCGTCCAGCTTGTACTGATGAATGGTCATCCATAAACAAGTACCAGGGAGGGAGGAACCCAGCCAATGACATGATATGTTCAAAGGTGAAAATTAAGTGAAAAGAAAAAGTGCAAGGTACACAACACCACACAAAGCAAAGGTGACTGAAATGCAGTGCCTGAGGACAAATTGCTGGTAATAATTTTTAACACTATTAGCTCCTCTTTATTTCATATCATAATATCCAAGAATGATGCAGAAAGATATGAGATTTTTAACACAAAACAAGTAAAACAGCATGAAGACTCTGCTGCCCCCAAAACAAAGTATGTTTTTTCTCACATCATTTTATTAGTTACAAATGATCAAATTGTATTTGGCAACCTTTTTCAGCACCACTTAATGCAAGGCTTTACTATACACATTACATATGAGAATCTTTTCCTACCTCTCCTCTCCAGACTGTGGATCAATGGCCCTGACAATCTGCGTCACTCGCCGGATAACCAACACATGTATAGGCTTTGATGCCGTTTGTTGTCGTTTAAACTTCCACCAGTATTGCATACATATAACAAGTGTCCTGTGTTTGCTGACATTCCCCAGACTTCAGTTGACTTTCCTCCTGAAAAGTTTAACAAGAATATTTAATACATACACTTTTATTTAAAAACTCAAAGAAATCATGTAAATGGGCTTAAAGTTGAAAAATAAAAAAAGTATATGGTATGAAATGCAGAATTCTCAACATACTGTATTTTATGAAGCCTCTGCAGAAGTCTCTCATGCAATTTGCTCAAAAAAACATCCAAAACATGAAAAAATGGCATTACCAAACATCAAAACACATATACAAATAAAGGTACACCCATTTCATGTTTTCTATCCCAGGGCAAGTAAAAACCGACAACCTACCGGTGAAACTGTTCCGTGTTGAACTTGAATGACGAGTGCAGGAGTGTCTCAGCTGTGACAGGGAGAGCCTCCACCCATCTCCATCAAAGCGGTAGATTCCCCCATCCAGTGAGGGGATGAGTCGCACCCACTCCCCACGGACGTCACCTCCAGCTAAAAGGGTTCTGTGTGATTGGCAAAAATACTCACCTCCCCACTAATGCAAAAGGGAAAAAAAAACCTTTTTTTGTCCCAATCGCATAAGAAGAGGCACTTGGTTTTAGGTGTTTTAAAGTCTGTAGGATAATAAACACACCAGTGGATTGAACTGCATTAGGGGAAAAAACTGATGCCACTGCTACTAAACTCACTGGTGACCAACACTCAATAGGTCAATGTAGAGGATTTAGATGGAAAATGATCAAATTTAGTCAACATTTTCAGTTCTTTATCCACAAAAAAAAAAAAAAAAGTGAAATCTTCTAGTGGGGATGGCGAAAATATATACCATACTGCCAGCATATACGTCAAATTTTGAAGCCAAAATCTCCCTCCAAAACCAGGGGTTTGTCTTGTATACTGAATTATATGTGAACTTTACTGCAGGGGGATAACAAGTGAAACGCCTGCCAAACTCTCATTGCACCTACTTCCAAAACTCTCACAGCCCACCACAATTATCCCCAAACTGAACTCATGGTTAGGACGTCTATTCAACGGAGACATTATGAAAACCCATGCCCTTGCTCAGATTTGGAGCATTTTCATTAAGGTAAGTTAGGCTGGTTTTACTCTGCATTAGAACTCAGTGGTTTAAAAGAAATTGCTAGTGAGATGTTGTTGTTGTTGTTTTCAACACCATGGGGCTGGAAGTGAAGTTACTTTATTTCATTAGGGTCAAAACTATCCATAAAATATAGGCCTAAACCTAATTTACAAAACAGAATTTCGGGGATCAAATTATTTTGCCGTATTGACTTGTACCCAGCATAAGCAGTAAGTGCAAATAGTAACCAGTCTAAGATGCAGAGGGAGATGTAAGGGGGTTGTGTTTGTGCTTTCAAACTATTGGGAATGCATTAATATTATTCTGGAATTTTGAAAAACGAAGTTTCAAAATGAAAAGTTATTTCTATCACAAACTGAAAAAGTTTGACAATTTCTCATAAGAATAATAGTAGTCTTTATACTAAATTTGTGTTCATTATTTCCCACATAAAATTAATTACATTATCATATGTGTTGCCTGTATTTAGTCAACACATATTATATAAAATAAACTATTATCTTAGCAGCATATAATAAAAAAACACATTTATAAAAAAATTTTTTTTTATGAATCTCTAATTCTGACCAACGGGACACAAAAATAGTTGATGTGTCATGACCCAGTGGGTTTTGAACTCAGGGAAAACTTACAAAAAAGAATTTACTTGAACTTTTTAAAAAATAATAAAAATTGTTAAGTTTCTAGTAAGACCACAAGCACTGACTCAAACAAAGCTCAGGAGACCCACCACATATTTTAATTATTATATATATAATATATATATATATTATATATATATATTAATATATATAATATATATTTTATATATATATATATATATATAAATTTTGGGGGACTTAAAAATCAGAAAACTGTCATATCAATATAACATAAAGGAAAAACAAGATATGTACACAAATAACACGAATCCCATATACAATGAATTAAATTTCTGTGATTCTGTCATTCTTAAGAAATCACCAAAACTATAACAACTAAAATGAATTCCAAAGAAATTCAATATTCATCCATACAACAATACTCATAAAATTATAAAGGAGTTCATTTTACCTTTGACATAGATGAAGACAGCCCTATCATTATTTTTGCCGCCTGTCTGGTGTACCACATAACAGCTTTCCCCTCGAAGCGTCTAAGCTGGTCCTCGCCCATCGAGGGTGCTCACAACTACTGCAGGCCTGAGAGAAAAAAAAATTATCAATGATAAAATGCCGGCAAACTATAGCGTACTCAATCAGTTATCATTTTTCTTCTTTTCACAGCAGGAAAATTTATATTCAAAACTCAGATCTACTTTCTATGACCTTCAGTAATCATTTATAAAATTGTGACATGTGAACAAGATTAAGCACACATAACTATCCCCACACACAAAAAAGACACAAAGATATTAACACCAAACACGCACACATGTACACATTAGTATTCCCAACATCATTATTAACAATTCAATCATCATTATGCATTTTGTGTGTGTTGTGTGTGTGTGTGTGTTGTGTGTGGTGTGTGTGTGTGTGTGTGTGTGTGTGTGTATATGTGTATGTATATGTGTATGTGGGGCCACGGTGGCCGAATGGTTAGAGCGTCGGACTCAAGACGTCCAGACGGCAATCTGAGTTTGAGGGTTCGAGTCACCGGCCGGCGCGTTTTCCCTTGGGCAAGGAACTTCACCTCGATTGCCTGCCCCAGCCATTGGGTAGCCAAGCCAAGCTCAAGTCAGTGCCGGGGAATAGAGATGGTGACTCGGGGAAAAAAAAAAAAAAAAAAAAAAAAAAAAACAACCGGGCGGAAGGCAATGGCAAACCACCACTCAAAATTGCCAAAAAAAACATGGAAGCCCTGATCATCAAGGCCGCGGTGGCCGAAATAGTTGAGCGTCAAACTCAACACTGTCACGACGGCAATCTGAATTCGAGGGTCGAGTCCCGGCCGGCGCGTTGTTTTCCCCTTTGGCAAGGAACTTCACCTCGATTGCCTACCTAGCCACTGGGTGGCCAAGCCAGCCCAAGTCAGTGCTGGTCCCAAGCCCCCGGTAAAATGAGAGAATGATTACCTAAAGGTAACACTGGCACTCTCCGTGGAAAGGAACTGGGACCCTACCACGTACTCACTCCAAGAGCATCACAACATGAAAACTACAATTAAGTATCATGCTGTGACCACGGCGGCTCAGACATGAACTACCGTTAAAAGAAGAAGATATATGGAGTATATGTGTATGTATATGTGTATGTATTTGTGTGTAGGGGTAATGTATATGTGTGTAGGTGTATGTATATGTGTGTAGGTTGTGTGTGTGGTGTGTGTGTGTGTGGTGTGTGTGTGTGTGTGTTTTGTGTGTGTGTTGTGTGTGTGTGTGTGTGTGTGTTGTGTAGGTGTGGGGTGTGTTTTGTAGGTGTGTGTGTGGTGTGTTGTGTGTGTGTGTGTGTGTGTGTGTGTGTGTGTGTATGTGTATGTATATGTGTATGTATATGTGTATGTATATGTGTATGTATGTGTATGTGTATGTATATGTGTATGTATATGTGTATGTATATGTGTATGTATATGTGTATGTATATGTGTGTAGGTGTATGTATATGTGTGTAGGTGTATGTGTGTGTAGGTGTGTGTGTGTGTGTGTAGGTGTGTGTGAGGTGGTGTGTGTGTGTGTGTGTGTGTGTGTGTGTTGTGGTGTGTGGTGTGTGGTGTGTGTGTGTGGTGTTGTGTGTGTGTGTGTGTGTGTGTGTGTGTGTTGTGGGTTTTTGTGTGTGGGTGTGTGGGGTGGGTGTTTGGTGTGTGTGGTGTGTGTGTGTGTGGTGTGTGTGTGTGTGTGTGTGGGTGTGTTGTGTTGGGGTGTGTGTAGGTGTGTTGTGTGTAGGTGTGTGTGTAGGTGTGGTGTGTTTTGTGGTGTGGTGTGTGTGTGTAGGTGTGTGTGTGTGTGTGTGTTGTGTGTGTGTGTTGTGTGTATGTTTGTGTGTGTGTGTGGTTTGTGTGTGGTGTGTGTGTTGTTTTGGGGTGTGTGTGTGTGGTGTGGGAGTCTGTGTGTGTGTGGTGTGTGTGTGTGTGTGTTGTGTGTGTGTGTGTGTGTGTGGTGTGTGGGGTGTGTGGGGTGTGTGTGTGTGTGTGGTTAGGAGAGTGGTGGTGAGTGGAGTGAGGGGAGTGGTAGTGTGTGTGGTGTGTGTGTGGGGTGTGGTGTGTGTGATGAGTGAGTGAGTGGTGAGTGAGTGAGTGAGTGAGTGAGTGAGTGAGTGAGTGAGTGAGTGACTGAATGAGTGAATGAGTGAATGAGTGAGTGAGAGTGAGAGTGAGAGTGAGAGTGAGAGTGAGGGAGAGTGAGTGAGAGAGTGTGTGTGTGTGTGTGTGTTTGTGTGTGTGTTTTGTGGTGAGTGAAGTGAGTGGGTGAGTAGGGTGAAATGAGTGAGTGAGTGAGTGGGGGAGTGAGTGAGTTTGAGTGGTGAGTGGAGTGGGGTGAGTGAAAGTGAGACGAGAGAGAGAGAAAGAGAGAAAGATAGAAAGAGAGAAAGAGAGACACAGAGAAAAAGAGAGAGGAGAGAGGAGAGAGAGAGAGAGAGAGAGAAGAGGGGAGAGAAAGAGAGGAAAGGGGAGAGAGAGAGAGAGAGAGAAGAGAGAAGAGAGAGAGAGAGAGAGAGAGAGAGAGAGAGAGAGAGAGAGAGAGAGAGAGAGAGGGAAGAGAGAGAGAGAGAGAGGAGAGAGAGAAGAGAAGAGAGGAGGAGAGAGTGAGTGGAGAGGAAGAGAGAGGGAGAGAGGAGAGAGAGAAGAGGAAAAAGGAGGAGGGAGAGAGAGGAGGTAGGAGGGAGCGAGAAGAGAGAGAAAGAGAAGAGAGAGAAAAGAGAGAAAAAAAAGAGAGAACGAAAGAAAGAAAAGAAGGAAAGAGAAAGAAAAGCGCCGAGAGAGAAGAGAGAGAGAGAGAGAGAGAAAAGAGAGAGAGAAGGAGAGAAAAGAGAGAGAGAGAGAGAGAAGAGAGAAGGGGAGGGAGGAGGAGAGGGAGAGGGAAGGAGAGAGGGGAACAGAGAGCGAAAGAAAGAAAAGAAGAAGAAGAAAGAGAAAGAAGAAAGAAAGAAAAAAAAAGGCAGGAGCGAGAGGGAAAGAAGAGGGAAAGAGGAGAGAGAGAGAGAGAGAGAGAGAGAGAAGAGAGAGAGAGGAGGAGAGAGAGGAGAGAGAGGAGAGAGAGAGGAAGAGAGGAAGGTGATAGAGAGAATAGAAGAGAGAGAGAGAGGCGAAGAGGGAGAGAAAGAGAAGAGAGGGGGAGGAGAGAAGGAGAGAGGAGGGGACGGAGAAACGGGAAAAGGGGAGAGGAGAGGAGTAAGGAAGAGTGCAGGACGAGAGCAAGAGGAGGGAATAGGAAAGAGATGATGGTTTATGGGGAGTGGATGGTTTGTGGAGTGGTGTGGTTGGTGTGGTGGTGTGTGTGGGGTATTTTGGGTGGGTTTGTCTGTGTTGTGTTGTGTTTGTTTGTGTGTGTTTGTGTTTGGTGTTGTGTTTTTGTTTGTGTTTTTTGGTGTTTGTTTTGTTGTGTTTTGTGTTTTTGTGTGTGTGTTTTTGTGTTGTTTTTGTGTGTGTGTGGTGCATGCTGTGTGTAAAGTAAATTAGCTTTGTTTATTTTGTTATTAAATTTGTAATAAACTAAGGTCTTGCATTATATCATAGACTTTTTATAAAAGAAAAAAAACAGAAACATTCCTCCACACAATTAATATTATAAAAGAACCTTAGGACTCAACAAAATACTATGCTCCTACCAAAAAGATTTCTCAAATGCACCTGGGCAGGATAAAAAATGTTTTACCTTTCTGCTTTGGATAGCATTTCAAAATAGGTTTTATTTCTGAGCATTAAAGGCAAATTTAACATTGAATACACAATTACTGTTAGAGGTGCCCTGGAGCCCGAGAAAAAACATGAAACCACTAAATGATATTGAAAGGAATAAGTGGGGAAGCGGTAATCCACAAATGCTTTCAAGTCCAAGCAAATATAATGCCAAAGTTAATGGTGAAAGGTTTGTTTGGCCTTGGCCAGAGAGTCAAGGGAAAAGCTGGGCATTGCTTGATTATAGTCCTGTTCTCAAAGATTCTTGGGGAAGTCCAAAACAAAAGCTGCAGTTGCTCAATTAACAATTTGATGCAATGGCATTGCTTTGATCTCCACTGTCTAGCTAAGAGGTTTAGTCCTAGAAACCAACTGTTGTAACAAACTAGTATTAATAAGTAGTTCCTGTAGTGGGGCTGTCAGCTCCATAAAGCAAAAAAAAAAAAACTACATAACCAAATTCTGACATGACCCTCTTAGGGTCCCTTTTTGGGAATCAGTCCACATAAGGACTATTCAAAGCCCAACTTGTTGGAATATACAAGGTTGGGAAATTTGCTTGTGCTTTGCAGATTTTAGAGACATGAGATTTTGGTATTGCTTGGCCACTCATAATGACCTGGCTGTCAAACCACCAGCCCCCATGGAACCTTAAGCACTACCTCTAGTGGCTTAAATGCATTGCACTAAGATTTTAGTTTATTATCTGTGTTGAATGATGGTTTCACCAAATGCTTAGGCATCAATTACTGGGCCCCCTTTCTCATTTGGTTACCTTTTTCCCTGATTTTCATATGAAAAAAACTAATTAATATAATATTAATAATAAATAATTAATAATAAATGATGATGATGATGATGATGATGATGATGATGATGATGATGAAAGGGGAACGAAGATGAAGTCATGTAGGCACACACATTGACTCCTTAGTGACTGAAGACTAGTGGAGCCATCTATGTGTAAACACAATTCACAAAACAAACCTACAGAGGAAATTATCTGTTTCCAGTTTCCTCTCCAGCCATCAAGGTCAATAGTAACACTACATAACATTGACTGAAACTACTATATCTGGACAGTGGTTACCACATGCAGTTCATCATTAGCAAATTCATTAGTACAAAATAGGCATAGCTTCATCATAGAATTACTATGAATTATCATTAGAGTACTCTGCTATGCCAGAGATAAATATTCAGAAAAACCTTTGCATGACCAATCATGACAATATTGGTATCAATGGATTCCTCTCACCTCTCTCATGAACAAATTATCCCACAGAAATCCCCTAATGCCCACAATCTCGGCCCCGATCGCAGGGGAGGGCATGAATAGTCCCAGGCAAATTGCAGAGTAAAAGATGAATAATATTGAGAATCAGTCAAAATACAGTTAGATGCAGGGGCTGTGTGCCCTGCAACCCCCCCCTACTACTGTCCCCCAACCCCCACCCTGGACAACAAAGAATCCACCATGCACAGCAGGTCAGAGTGTAGGACAGACTTGGTATCAGGCACTCCTGTAAGTCAGTCGTATGCTCTATTCTGCCATGAATATGTGGAGGATTCATTGTCTTCGAGCGCATGGGTGGGGGATGGCAGTCACCAAAGAGGGGAGGTCGCAGAGGGCACACCCCCTTGCATTAGACAATGTAGTGACTTATTCTATGTATATTACTCATATTTTACGCCGCAATTTCCCTGGTTTCTTTTGGGTCCTCCCAGGCTATCAGGGATAAGAATGTGGTGGTTTGGGAAGTTTCTGTGACATAATTCCTATATATGTGTACTATATCTATACAAAAATCATCACAATTGGTCATATGGAAGCATTCAAAACAACTGGTCATATGAAAGTATTCGAAACAACTACCGTGCCAGAAAAAGAATGACGTAAATCTCAACCCAAAGGCCAAATCGCCTGAGACCAAGTCCCACAATGGCTGTGGCATCAACTCCTGCGCTCTGACAAAAGGCCAACAAACTTCCAACAAATACACTGAGAAAGATAGCCATCGCGGACTGGCTCCTCGACAGGAAATCACCCCAGGTAGTCTACAAGCTCTATCTTGCCTATACAGAATAGTGGAGGTTGGTGCCCGTTTGCCGGAGCGAGGAAGGCAAGGAAGGCCACAGTGAGGGTTTTTATATGTAACAGAATGTCTTTGATAATTAAATTGCGGTCTTGACATCACCTTCTGCAGATCTTTTTCCGTGGTTTAAGCTGTTGTTTTCAGTGCTCCGTGCATGCCGTAGTTTATCACAAATCACTATTAGTGTATCAATTATTCAATTACTTAGTTTATTATTTTTTCTTATCTCCTCGAGACTCTAGGCCTACCAAAACTGCTACGGGGAAAAAAAAAAAAAAGTTCACACCAACCTTGGCCTCTCCTCGTCGGGCCCGTCATTCTGACAGTGTGGGAGTTCGCTGTATTCAGGTCCTCCGTACAAATCCTCGAAGTTTTCCGAGTTAATAAACTCTGACTCATTACCAGGGTCATCCTCCACTATGGCACCCTCGACTCTCCCACTTCCACCTCGACCACCTAATTCACTCCCCTGCCTCGCCACCTGCTGGAAGATCTCCAGGTCCTCCTCCTCCTCCTCGGACACCCGCTCGCCCTCCGAGACCTCGTCCTCGAGCTCATGCCCGAGATCGAGGATGAACCTGTGGTCGCTCCTCAGCTCGACCTCGGCCCGCGAAAGTCGTTCACAAAACGCGAACGGAGGAACGCACCCCGCAGGAGTCTTAGGGCCAGTCGCCATGGAGTCTCGCGTTCACGTGATCACCATTCCAGCACGCAGCTCGGGGTCTCACACGTCCCTCCGCCGCCGAGTCTCACAAACAACAACAACTTGCGTCACCGATCTCACCACCTGCACTATTCTAACGCCGCTTCCATTGGCGTAAGGGGAGTGACGTCGGGTGGGGGATGCGTAAGAGCGGCTCTGATTCGCCGGTTAAGTGGGGTGACGTCGTGTGAGGACGTGTGCGGGGATTTCGATTGGTTGAGAGGGAGATGTGACGTTTTGTGGGGGGATATGTAACGGCGATTCTGACTGGCTTGTAAGGGAAGTGACGTCGTGTGAGGACGGTGTTACGGCGGCTCTGATTGGCTGAGATTTCAAGGCTTGTTTACAGCTGACGTGTTCTTGTCAGGAGAGCATCTTTAGTAAAAATTTCTTTTCATTTTTTTCTATTTTCGTATAAGATCACATCTATTTTTTTAGGCTCACGGATATAACTAGAAGTATAGTAGTTGCCTCACGACACAGAATGGCAATAAGTTTCGCAATTCAGAATGAGAAATGCAACGCTGCCTGCAATGTACACGTGTTCCTCGAGATGCGCGATATCTTGAAATTTCACTTTTTTCTGTCGATTATCTTGCTTGATATGGCCAGTCTTATAAAACCTCATCAACATACATCCCCCCTCCCCCTTCCCTAATTAATATTTTTTTCATTACCTGCGCAAAAAAAATACTTCTCAACCCTTTTCGTATTCAGTACCGATCATCTGCAATTGAAAAGATGACAAGTGTGATTGCTCTTCATATCTCTCTCTCTCTCTCTCTCTCTCTCTCTCTCTCTCTCTCTCTCTCTCTCTCTCTCATCCTCCTTCTCTCTCCCTCGTCCTCTCTCCTCTCCTTTCCTCTCTCCCTCCCTCCCTTCCTCTCTCTCTCTCTCTCTCTCTCTCTCTCTCTCTCTCTCTCTCTCTCTCTCTAACTCTCTCTCTCTCTTTCTCTCAATCTCCCTCTCCCACTCCTCCCCCTCCTCTCACGTATACACCCACATATATATTCTATATATATCAAAACGTTATATATCGATAGATATATACCGTTTTGATATATATAGATAGATAGACAGACAGACAGACAGAGAGACAGAGAGACAGACGGACAGACAGACAGACAGACAGACAGACAGACAGACAGACAGACAGACAGACAGACAGACAGACAGACAGACAGACAGACAGACAGACAGATCCCCTTAGTGAACATAGGGCCGACGGGATTTCTTCCGTGCGCGCGCCCTCCCCTCGCGCCACCCACCGAGCGGAAGCAATCGGGTCCGTCCCTCGCCGACCCTGACACGGACCGGGTTGCGCCACTCGAGTTTCTCGCCCGGCGGGAAGGAAGCTCCGAGAACGTTCTAGAACGGCGGAAACATAAGCCAGGCGGGGCTGCTTCTGAACCATGGGGAGATGAGGCGTTTGGTGGGGATGTTTTATTTTTTGATTTTATGCGGGAAGAGTGTGTGCACTGTTGGTTTATTGGTGAAAGAGGCATTTGTGATGGGCGTTTTTATATATATGTATATATATATATATATATATATATATATATATATATATATATATATATATATATATATATGCGCATGTATATATGTATATATATACATATATATATATATATATTTATATTTATTTATTTATTTATTTATATATATGTGTGTATATATATATATATATATATATATATATATATATATATATATATATATATTTAAATACACACACACACACAGTCATTTATGTACATGAAAGTGTGTATATGTGTATATATGCATGTATATACATACTAATGTACATTTGTGTATATATGTTTAGACAAATAGACAGATAGATATAGATATTTGTATTATAAGTAAATATATATGTATGTATTTACGTGTATAGAGAGAAACAGATATATACATATACAGATACATGACTGCAAGGTATACCTAGGTACGTCTATATATGTCAGCAGTATATATCATTATATATTTATCTATCTATCTATCTACATTTATCTATCTATCTATATGTATGTGTGTCTGTTTATATATATATATATATATATATATATATATATATATATATATATATATATATATATATATATATATATATATATATATATATATATATATATATATATATATAAAGTGTTTATGCATTTACTTTATATCAATCAACATTGATAGCAACATACTTTTTATCATTGTTATAGTGTTATCATTATTCGTATCAACATCTCTATTCTTTTTACCATTATTATCATAATTGTTTCCTGTTTGTATTTGTGACTGTTGTTGCCTGAATTATTAACAGTTTTACATTATTATGATAATCATTATCATTATTATTGATGTTGTTGTTGTTTTTACTATTACCATTAACTTTACTGTTTTTATTATTCTGCATTACTACTGGTATAATGATGATATTCCTACTAAATGATAAAGGTAATAATGAAAAGAATATTTATACAAATGCTTATATTACCATACTAACAACAATGGTACTATGATGATATCTGTGGTGAGAGTCATAACTATGACTTTCATTATAATTTTCATTATAATAATCATTATTGCAAATTAATCAAATGAACATTCACACACAAAGGCGTCTAAATGCTTCAGAGCTGCTCACTGTGCCTAAATAAGCCTCTATGATTCACTACACCAGAGGCAAAAATATGGGAAAGAACTGCCTTAAACTGGCTATTTTTTCGTAATAAAGTCTGCTTTGAATTCTTAAAATATGGTAATTACATTAGTTTGCCAACAAGAAAGCAGATCTGTGCTATTGCCAAAAAAAAAATAATAATAATAAATAAATAAATAAATAAATAAATACAATAATAATAAAAATACAGTATTTCCCAAATAAACCACACTGCTATGGGTCCTTTTAATTGCCTCATAAATCCGTATGTGGTTCCGGTTCACCACTGAAACCTAATCAGTTGGTATCCCGGGGCTATGGCAACCCCATCAATAAACACTATTACAATCTATCAATAACATTTCGCTTGATAATATTGACAAAACAAGAAACCGATTGACCGAAAGATAAACAAGTCCACAGATTGCCTCTTTCGTTTGGTGAGGGTGATTAATTATGAAAAAATAAACTCAGTAATAATACCTCTCTAGATTCTGTACCTAGCAGTCTAGGGTTATACAGGTGTCTAACATTGACTATAACTAAAATGTATTGAGGAAAGAGTAGCAAGTATTATTCGAATATTCGCCGTACCAAATCGAAGCATTCGTATGTTTCACAAATCTTCCAAGAATGCTACTTATATTAACCACTACGACTCGAAAATCTGCCGGAAATTTTTACAAAAGGAATGCCACGTAATCGCGACACTTCTATTAAAAAAAAAAAAAAATCTCAGCGTCAGGGAGTCGTTATCTACATTACGTCATCAGATCAAGAGACAAGCAAGACCACGTGCCGTTGTATATTTGTTCTAGTAAATTCCCTCAAGACGTTGCATGTTTTCAAGTGATTTGGCGACGGCAACGGGACCAGAGTGATTCTTGTTTTTAAAATCACGTTGATCATTAAGAAAGTATAACAATTATTCCCGTTGATCATTAAGAAAGCATAACAGTTTTCCATTCGTGAAAACATTAGAGATATCTCACATTTTCAAGTCACATCATTAACATATTTAGTTAGTCGTAATCACGCATGCATATACTCTCACACATGAAATGACTGCGTACATTTGCACAGTCACCTCAGTAACTATCGGTAATAACACGTGATATGCCACAAATTAATCTCCACCGGTATCGTAAACAACCACGATAAGGAAGATATTATATATATATATATATATATATATATATATATATATATATATATATATATATATATGTGTGTGTGTGTGTGTGTGTGTGTGTGTGTGTGTGTGTGTGTGTGTGTGTGTGTGTGTGTGTATATTTAGCACCATTGCACAGTGACAAAACCTACTTGCAAAGTCATGTGGATTAGCAATAGGATGACCATTAGATTCTTGCTGGCTATACAACCATTTATTTTATCGTAGGAGTAGCAGCAATACTAGTGCTTGCAAAGTAGTATCACCATCACCAGCAGTAGCATTATTATCAACACCATGTCTGTTATCACCATCTTAATTTTTACTATTGCTATTATTATCATTATCATTGTTGTTGTTATTGTTGTTGTGTTGATGGAGATTTGATATTATTATTATTATCATTATTATTGTGTTACTGTTATTATCATTATTCCTATTATTATTTTCGTAGCAGTAGTAGATCCTCAAAAGTTTACATGTGCACAAGAATACTACTAGAATACTACTACTACTACTGCGCTTAATGCTAACAAGGCTGATAATAAATCTTTTTTTTTTTTTTTTTTTTTTTACCGTTAGGGGTCGAGAGAGCACTGGAGGTAATGGTGCTAATAGCCCTATAGCAATAGTAGTAGCTATGACAACAATAACAGTAATAGTAGTTGAAGGAGAACTAGTAGAAACGGAATGGTAATGATAGTAATGAAAAATAATTAAGATATTTCAGAGATACAAATGTACCCTGTTTTCCCAAATTGCAAAGGCAGTATAGATTATACATTTTTGTATAATATAATGTTAATAATACAGTAGTTCTACTGATATGCTTTATATGCTCAGAGACATAAGTACATACATATAAACATACAAACACAGATGCGTCCATGTGTGTTACATGTATATCGATAAATAGGCTAAAGAGATGTAGAAAATGATAAACATAGCATAAATTTCAAGAACAGAAGCTTTGTATGCACTGTATCATGGCAATGGTTCTAAAATATGTGTCACCGGATATCTATTAGTGTTTCTAAACTTAGAGCTAAAGTTTATACAATTTCGTGTGGCCTTGCGTTAACCCGTCTCCCTAGTAGGTATCAGCAAGGCAAGATTTGTATGAAAGACAATAATAACTCGCCAGAGAGACCAGCGTCTAGTCACTAAACTATGTTAAATATACTACGACTATGATATATATTATTTATAGCTTATTCTAGATATTATTGAAACCTATATCTTGCTACAAAAGGGCTTTCAAGATCTGCAAGTTGCGATCGGTGATCCAGGATGTGGATGTAGACTGGTAGATGAGTTCACCAGCTAACAGTGATTAATGGGCACTGACTGCAGCAAACAAAGGCTATGACAAGTGATAAAACAGCTGTGGAAGACCGGCGTAGTTGCTGGAGATGCGTGGACTCGTATTCTGTTGCTGAAATCTTCTCCAGCTGATGTGTTGGCCGACATGCGTGCTGGTTTCTTGTTTCCCGTACATTATTGTCGTGTTTTCCGTGACAATGGTGTGCTTTGAAGTTCAAGCCCATGGTAATGCGCGAAGGCGTGTGCTTGTGTAAGACTGCACGTAATATCGACGGCGGTGCACGTGCTTCGTGTTCCAGCACTAGAAATCTTGTGCCTCATCATACCAGGTATTACCTCATGCCCATATTGCCTTTCTGTGCATTTTGCTACTAAACCCATTGCATTTTAGCGTGCCTTCGTATAGCAGCTGCGCGAGATAACAGCGAGGCTGTATATATACATAGTTGTTTCTTCTTTTCTTTCTTTCTTTTTAAACCTATGCAGATTTCTTTTCGATAAACGTACTATCCTGCAGATTAGGCGATTTTGCTCGTTAAAAAGTTATAAGAGATATTGAAAAAAGCTGTTGCAGAAAATTGACGTGAAGCGATTCGTTCCTAATAGTTTGGTATCACACAAAACGGTTGTTTATGAACCTGATGAACAAGTATTGACGTAAAAAGGTAATAATACTCGCTTGATTCTTATGATGGGTATTCTTTACGATCTCAATCATCACATAAAGTATCCATTGCTAAAAATAACGCCCATTACGCCCCTTTTTTCGATTCCATTGATTCTTGGCTTCATATTGCACGAAAAATAATTTTCTGTGATATTAGGTCGTGTTGCATTAGCTTACATTAAGCCAACAGAAAGCCAAGAATGAACAAAAAATCGAGGTTGAGTATGTGAGAAATGCTTGCCACCACATTTTCAAGAGCTAAAATAATTTATTTACTCGTTCGTGGCCAATTTAAGACGGAATGGTATTAATGGCCAGATTTTTTTTATTGCTTTATCTCTCGACTGGCATGAAGTTTATTTCGATATTACACACAGACACTAAAAAATGCATACCAAAGAAAACTATATAAACTACAGGCTTAAAAATGGTCACTGATAGATAATTTATTTTCCCAATAATCCACTTTGAGCTCGATGATGCCAGGTGGTCGATGGATAAAAAATAATGATAATAATCTAAAACGGTATGGCCAAATTGTCTCAATTATATCCTTGTAAAACAAATAAGTAAAATAAATTGACTACGGTGTCCCTCCATTATTAACCTCAAGTTGAAATTTCAAGGTTTTGAATTCTTCTTTGAAGGAAAATTATCACAGATTATAGATAAATTGATGGTAGATTTTATCAGTATTCATCTGAGAAGCATTTCCCGAAAGTATCATGAAAAGAATCAGTTTAATAAAATAAAACAGATATCCAGTATTTGATACGTTATCTAATCAAATGAGAAAATTCCAGAACGATTATCTCAAACCGGATGATAAATTTAATCCCTTTTATCTCGAAAGTACTACTTTTTTTATCTGATAAGCAAAATATTTATTCCAAATTGAAAATGGAAACCCAGAAAACCAAATTGAAGATGAGAAGGATAGCAGGGTAGATGAAGACTCGGGTAGCTTTCATCAGCCACATACCCGTGAACCTGAAGGCAAAGAAATTCAAGGCATTAGCACTGCATATCTCGGCTTTTAGTAAGATTAATGATGTGCTTCGTGCTATATTTTGGCTTAGGATTCGTTGGTTTTTGGTTTGATTTGTTAGGTTGTAGTTAATCATGGGAATCGGATGGGTGGTCCGTCGTGGAACGTCTGACATCATGCTTTTCATATTTATTTATTTAATGGCGTTACAGAGTTAATTATCCTTGCAGTGCGAATGATGATAATGAGTAAATGAATATATAATGTCTAACTGTATTGTAGGAAATATTCAGATCAATAGACAAAAGTATATTTTTATGAATAGCGTACGAATTCTTAATACTGCATGGAAATTGCACGAGCTAAGATCCCAAAAAACACTAAAAGATGAAGCTCTACCCCACGTAGCTCCCTGTCTTGCACTACACCCTTCAAATTGCACAGAGGCAGACTAAAACACTAATATTTTAATTCAACACAAAACCAAGTCATCGTTACGAATAACTTAAAGCAACTGATCTAAGAAACACAAACACCCACAAACCGTACCATACTTCGACTGGCTCAGAGCCGAGAGGAGACACGCGGCTGATGTTCTTGCCAAGGAAGCTATCGTCATCGCCAGGTGGGAGATATTCCACTATTACGTGCAGAACGATCACGCTAAAGATGAGGAAGATGCAGAAGAAGAACCACATGTCGATCATCTTGATATAGGCCGTGTCGGGGAGGTCGCTGGAGACTTGGTTGAAAAGCGTGTACAAGACAAGCAGTGTGGTTAGGGTCATGATGGAGCGGACCTGCAGCGGAGGAGGGACGCGCCAGTCAGATCTTCCTTTTTTTAGGAAATATCAAATATATGACTGGCGATTTTATGAAAAAAAAAACTTCCAACGTCTATGAAATAGAATGAGATAAATAAATGGATAAATGATGAAGACATAATACATACATACATACATATATATATATATATATATATATATATATATATATATATATATATGTATATATATGTATATATATAAATATATATATATATATATATGTATTTTTTTTTTTTTTTTTTTTTTTTTTTTTTTTTTATAAACTCAATATCTACTTATCAGCGGTCATTTCACGAACGGCGGATGACGATAATCCAAGACGAACTCGGATTAATATAAAAATAAGTAATAATCATAGTATCTAAAAATAATATAAATAATAAAAAAAAAAATAATAATTATAGTACCTAGAAACAGGTACGAAAGCAGTCGCATTTCTTTTTCGCCTGAGCAACCTAGCCTCGCTACCGCCACGTCTCACCTGGATGGCAGCCAGCTGGATGAAGAGGGTGACGTAACCGATGCCCAGCAGGAGGATCGTGGGGATGAAGATCGTCAACACAAGCAGACTCCAGCGCCTCTCCAGTGCGAATTTTACCTGTCGTATTAATTAGATCGTGATGCATTTTTTCTTTTATCCAAAACGCAGCGACAGTGTGGAAATCAATGTAAGGCTCCTTGTGCCAGGTGTTGAAAATGACAGAAGACGAGAAATTCGGTGCATATTTCTCTTTGTTAACTTACTTTCTTATGCTGTTTTGAAGTTCGATATTTTCAGTAAAACTATATGAAACATTATATTTTTGGCATAGTCATTTAATACTTTGCACTCGTCCATCCATGCCATATATACGTATATAGGTAGATTTAGAAAAAAAAAAAATCTTAACTTTTTCATCTCTCTCTCTCTCTCTCTCTCTCTTTCTCTTCTCTTCTCTTCTCTCGTTCTCCCTCGTCCTCCCTCGCACCCATCCATCCATGCCATATATATACGTATATATGTTCATTTAGGAACACGATTTCTTAATTTCTTCATCTCTCTCCCTTTCTCTCTCTCTCTCTCTCTCTCTCTCTCTCTCTCTCTCTCTCTCTCTCTCTCTCTCTCTCTCTCTCTCTCTCTCTCTCTCTCTCTCTCTCTTTCTCTTTAATTCTCTCTCCCCCTTTCTTTCTCTCTCTATCAGCACACCTCCATCACGGCGTATCCCGTCCTTTCGCTAAGCTCTGACACGATGTCCTTCACCTCGTATTTCGGAAGCGTCAGCAAACCGGAGTAGATGACAGAATCGTTCTGGAAAAATTTAAACTATTATCCTCATGTTGAGATCCAAAAACATCGAAATCGCCGTCATTACCATCATTATTACCATTATCATTACGGTGGCCATCATTTACAGGAGGCCTCATTACCGCAGCCATCACCATTGTCAAGCTAACGCAACTCACGATGAAGGTAACGACGGTAGTGTCAGCCGAGTCGAGTTTGATGAGTAGCGAGCACACCTGCGTGTCGAAAGGGGTAGCTGAACAGGTAGAAGTTGCAGGAGAAACTGGCCGAGTAGAAGGTCTTCGTCACGAGAGAAGCGTTGACAGGCTCGAAGACGGTTTCTGTGAAGAGGGAAGAGGGGGGCGATGAGCATGTGAGACCCTTTGATAAAATGATCTTAACGTTCGCAATATCTTAGGGTTTAGATGAAGCTTTTTATAAACACTCCTCTGCTTCGAAAACAATGTCCAGCCTGTCACGCACGATAGATGCGGTGCCTGACCTCACCCAT
>NC_051421.1:5880673-5883173 GCF_015228065.2 Penaeus monodon | reverse complement strand
AGTAAGTTAACAAAGAGAAATATGCCCGAATTTCTCGTCTTCTGTCATTTTCAAAAACCTGGCAACAAGGAGCCTTACATTGATTTCCACACTGTCGCTGGGGTTTTGGATAAAAGAAAAAATGGGATCACGATCTAATTAATACGACAGGTAAAATTCGCACTGGAGAGGCGGCTGGAGTCTGCTTTGTTGACGATCTTCATCCCCACATCCTCCTGCTGGGCATCGGTTACGTCACCCTCTTCATCCAGCTGGCTGCCATCCAGGTGAGACGGCGGTAGCGAGGCTTTGGTTGCTCAGGCGAAAAAGAAATGCGACTGCTTTCGTACCTGTTTCCCCCCAGGTACTATAATTATTATTTTTTTTTTTATTATTTATATTATTTTTAGATACTATGATTATTACTTATTTTTATATTAATCCGAGTTCGTCTTGGATTATCGTCATCCCCCGTTCGTGAAATGACCGCTGATAAGTAGATATTGAGTTTAAAAAAAAAAAAAAAAAAAAAAAAAAAAAAAAATACATAATTATATATATATAAAATATTATATATATACTATATATACATATATATATATATATATATATATAATATATATATATTATAAAGTATTTTGTATGTATTATGTCTTCATCATTTATCCATTTATTTATCTCATTCTATTTCATAGACGTTGGAAGTTTTTTTTTTCATAAAATCGCCAGTCATATATTTGATATTTCCTAAAAAGGAAGATCTGACTGGCGCGTCCCTCCTCCGCTGCAGGTCCGCTCCATCATGACCCTAACCACACTGCTTGTCTTGTACACCTTTTCAACCAAGTTCTCCAGCGACCTCCCCGACACGGCCTATATCAAAATGATCGACATGTGGTTCTTCTTCTGCATCTTCCTCATCTTTAGCGTGATCGTTCTGCACGTAATAGTGGAATATTTCCCCCCCACCTGGCGATGACGATAGCTTCCTTGGCAAGAACATCAGCCGCGTGTCTCCTCTCGGCTCTGAGCCAGTCGAAGTATGGTACGGTTTGTGGGTTTTGTGTTTCTTAGATCAGTTGCTTTAAGTTATTCGTAACAAATGACTTGTTTTGTGTTGAATTAAAATATTAGTGTTTTAGTCTGCCTCTGTGCAATTTGAGGGTGTAGTGCAAGACAGGGAGCTACGTGGGGTAGAGCTTCATCTTTTAGTGTTTTTTGGATCTTAGCTCGTGCAATTTCCATGCAGTAATTAAGAATTCGTACGCTATTCATAAAAAAAACTTTTGTCTATTGATCTGAATATTTCCTACAACAGTTAGACATTATATATTCATTTACTCATTATAATCATTCGCACTGCAAGGATAATTAACTCTGGTAACGCCATTAAATAAATAAATATGAAAGCATGATGTCAGACGTTCCACGACGGACCACCCATCCGATTCCCATGATTAACTACAACCAAACAAATCAAACCAAAAACCACGAACCTAAGCCAAAATATAGCACGAAGCACATCATTAATCTTACTAAAAGCCGAGATATGCAGTGCTAATGCCTTGAATTTCTTTGCTTCAGGTTCACGGGTATGTGGCTGATGAAAGCTACCGGTCTTCATCTACCCTGCTATCCTTCTCATTTCAATTTGGTTTTCTGGGTTTCCATTTTCAATTTGGAATAATATTTTGCTTATCAGATAAAAAAAGTAGTACTTTCGAGATAAAGGGATTAAATTTATCATCCGTTTGAGATAATCGTTCTGGAATTTTCTCATTTGATTAGATAACGTATCAAATACTGGATATCTGTTTTTTTTTTATTAACTGATTCTTTTCATGATACTTTCGGGAAATGCTTCTCAGATGAATACTGATAAAATCTACCATCAATTTATCTATAATCTGTGATAATTTTCCCTTCAAAGAAGAAATTTAAAACCTTGAAATTTCAACTTGAGGTTAATAATGGAGGGACACGGTAGTCAATTTATTTTACTTATTTGTTTTACAAGGATATAATTGAGACAATTTGGCCATACCGTTTTAGATTATTATAATTATTTTTATCCTCGACCACCTGGCATCATCGAGCTCAAAGTGGATATTGGGAAAATAATTATCTATCAGTGACCATTTTTAAGCCTGTATTTATATAGTTTTCTTTGGTATGCATTTTTTAGTGTCTGTGTGTAATATCGAAATAAAATTCATGCCAGTCGAGAGATAAAGCAATAAAAAAAATCTGGCCATTAATACCATTCCGTCTTAAATTGGCCACAACGGTAAATAATTATTTTAGCTCTTGAAAAAAGTGGGGGGGCAAGCATTTCTCACATACTCAAACCCCGATTTTTGTTCTTCTTGGGGTTTCTGTTGGCTTAAAGTAGTAAGCAACCGACCTAAATATCACGAAAATTTTTTTTTCGTGCAATATGAACCCCAAAAACAAAGATCCCAAAAAAGGGGCGTAATGGCGTTATTTTTTTTTAGGGGAAATGGAAAAAAAATAACTTTAA
>NC_051421.1:5865867-5875867 GCF_015228065.2 Penaeus monodon | reverse complement strand
TTACTGCTTATGCTGGCGTACAAGTCAATACGGCACATAATTTGATCCCTGAAATTCTGTTGTGTAAATTAGGTTTAGGCCTATATTTGATGGATAGTATGACCCTAATGAAATAAAGTAACTTCACTTCCCCAGCCCCATGTTGTGTTGAAAACAACAACAACAACATCTCACTAGCAATTTCTTCTAAACCACTGAGTTCTAATGCAGAGTAAACCAGCCTAACTTACCTTAATGAACTGCTCCAAATCTGAGCAAGGGCATTGATTTTTCATAATGTCTCCGTTGAATAGACGTCCTAACCATGAGGTTCAGTTGGAGATAATTGTGGTGGGCTGTGAGAGTTATTGGAAGTAGCGTGCAATGAGAGTTTGGCAGGCAGTTTCACTTGTTTATCCCGCTGCAGTAAAGATTCACATATATATTCAGTATACAAGACAAACCCCTGGTTTTGGAGGGAGATTTTTGGCTTCAAAATTTGACGTATATGCTGGCATGTATGGTATATATTTTCGCCATCCCCACTAGAAGATTTTCACTTTTTTTTTTTTTTTTTGTGGATAAAGAATCTGACATGTTGACTAAATTTGATCATTTTCCATCTAAATCCTCTACATTGACCTATTGAGTGTATGGTCACCAGTGAGTTTAGTAGCAGTGGCATCAGTTTTTTCCCCTAATGCAGTTCAATCCACTGGTGTGTTTATTATCCTACAGACTTCAAAACACCTAATAACCAAGTGCCTCTTCTTATGCCGATTGGTACAAAAATTGTTTTTTCCCTTTTGCATTAGTGGGGAGTGAGTATTGTTGCCAATCACACAGAACCTTTCAGCTGGAGGTGACGTCTCGTGGGGAGTGGGTGCGACTCATCCCCTCACTGGATGGGGGAATCTACCGCTTTGATGGAGATGGGGTGGAGGCTCTCCCTGTCACAGCTGAGACACTCCTGCACTCGTCATTCAAGTTCAACACGGACACAGTTTTCACCGGTAGGTTGTCGGTTTTTACTTGCCCTGGGATAGAAAACATGAAATGGATGTACCTTGTATTTGTATATGTGTTTCTGATGTTTGTGTAATGCCATTTTTTCATGTTTTGGATGTTTTTTTTGAGCAAATTGCATGAGAGACTTCTGCAGAGGCTTCATAAAATACAGTATGTTGAGAAATTCTGCATTTCATACCATATACTTTTTTTATTGTTCAGACTTTAAGCCTCATTTACATGATTTCTTTGAGTTTTTAAATAAAAGTGTATGTATTAAATATTCTTGTTAAACTTTTCAGGAGGAAAGTCAACTGAAGTCTGGGGAATGTCAGCAAACACAGGACACTTGTTATATGTATGCAATACTGGTGGATGTAATCGACAACAAACGGCATCAAAGCCTATACATGTGTTGGTTATCCGGCGAGTGACGCAGATTGTCAGGGCCATTGATCCACAGTCTGGAGAGGAGAGGTAGGAAAAGATTCTCATATGTAATGTGTATAGTAAAGCCTTGCATTAAGTGGTGCTGAAAAAGGTTGCCAAATACAATTTGATCATTTGTAACTAATAAAATGATGTGAGAAAAAACATACTTTGTTTTGGGGGCAGCAGAGTCTTCATGCTGTTTTACTTGTTTTGTGTTAAAAATCTCATATCTTTCTGCATCATTCTTGGATATTATGATATGAAATAAAATTATCCCAGAAATTTTGTCCTCAGGCACTGCATTCAGCACCTTTGCTTGGTGGTTTGTGTCCCTTGGCACTTTTTTTCCTTTTTTTTCACCTTTGAACATATCTGTCATTGCTGGGTTCCCCCTCCCTGGTACTTTTTTATGGAGACCTTCATCAGTAAAGCTGGACAGAGTGATGTATGGCACTTTGTTTTTTGTTGGGTCTCTATTTTTTTTGGGCAAAGGGCAGCAGGGAGCGCATCAAAATCATCATAGTCTAATGGGGCCCCATAAATGAAATTTTTTAGGTACCAGTATAATGATAGTTGTTTTTTGAAAATTGAAATTTGTAAAATACTATGTCCCAAATTGGGTTCCACTGTATGTATATTTACACTTGTTAAGGTATTCATTTTTCATGTTCTGTCTGTATACCACCCCTTTGAAAAAAATTGATTAAGGGGAAAGGGGGCTTTAAAAGATTAAAATTAAAAGAAAATAGTACCAATAACAGAAAATTTGATTTCAAGGGGGAACTTCGTGTTGGTCACATGGGGGTTATCTTGCGGGCGGGGGCTGTGGGGGATAACGGGGAAAGAGGAGGGGGACCCCCTTCCCTTTTTTGTTGTCCTGATGGTTCTAATGGCATGGTGAAGAGGGGCATCTTCCTGGGCAAAGGTGATTTTTGGGGGAATATCTGTTAATTTTTTGACATTTTGAGGAAAGTTTTTTTTAACAGCTTTGATTGTTTGCTTTTGAAATTTTTTTGTAAGTTAGTTTAATTTAGGAATGTACTTGATTGTGTTTTTTCAATCCATACTTGTATACAATTATATGTGCATAAAAACATAAAGGAGGGAGGGAAAATGCCAAAGGGAGGTTATTAAAAATTTTGTTAAACTTAACATTAGTTTTAAATAGTTGGGGGTTTTTATTTTAAAAAATGTGGGAAAAGGTACGTCAAGGGTTTATGATTTGACACTTTTGTGCGGGAAAGTTAATTCTCTTTATACCACTTATCCCAAACGGGAGTTTTGGCATTGTTTAGGTCTAAAAAAATTTTTCTTTTATCATTTAAAAATTTTTCTTTCTTCTGCCACAGTTTGAAAGGAGACTGTAAGGAAAATTTCAGCTACTTTTAGTTAAAAAAATATTATTAAAAATTGACTTTGTTTTTTTCGCGGGGCATCCCCTGTGGTCAATTTTCGGGAGAATACAGGGAAAGTGATTTCAGAAAATTGACTTGTTAGCACAAACAGGTACCACTTGTGCCGAATGGGGACGTCGTTGGAAAAATAAAAGGTCTTTTGTAATCTTTGTTGTTTTAGGTTATGCATGTTTTAAGTTTTTTTTCCCCTATCTTTGGAAATTTTTAAGAGTTTAGATTAATTGTTCAGTTTCTGTAAACCATTTTTTGAGGAAATAAAAAATGATATAGCATGTACATTAGCTAGGGTTTATAGGATAAAAATTTTTTTAATTTCATGTCAAGTATAAAAAATAGTGCAATCATCTTTTTTCAAGACAAGTCAGTAATTTTTTTTTATTTTTTTATTTATTTTCTTTAAAAATTTTTAATTTGTTTTTCGGGGTTTTTAATTTATATTGTTTAATAAGGGAAGTCACTTTACAGCACAAAATCCTTTCATTTCAACGAATGAGTTTTACATCTTAGAGAAGCTAAAAATGTAAAGTTCTAAGGGGAACTTGGCGGGAAAACAAGTGCTGTGCCATATCAGCTTCATTTAGTAATTTGATTGTTCTGAAGACTTAAAAATTATCAGTATGCCCAGGATGGGGACCAGAAACACCTGCCTTTATGTAGGGGTTCATAGAAGCAGTTTTATAACACCCAGAGTGGAAACGAAAAGGGTAATTCTGAAATAGGATTTATGATTGAATTTCCCATTAGGAGCTATGCTCATGCCCAAATTTTATACTGAAAAATATTTAAATTTTTTTGGCAAGGTTTCTAAATGTAAAAAAACCAGACATTTTCAGCAGAAAATACCCCGTTCATTTGCCCCTTACTACGGGAAACCCTATAACCCAATTTTTAATTTATAAAAAGGGGGCCCCTGCCCCAATTGAAGAAAAAAAAAATATGATTGATTGCCAAATAGACATCCTTTTGGAAAGCTATGAAATGGCCCTATAATGGGTTTTTTTTGGGGTTTATTCCTGTCCTGCCCCAAAAAATTTGGTTTAAAAAAAAAAATTTGGGTTTGTTAAATGGTGTGGTTTGGGGGTTTGGGTGGGGTTGGTGGTGTGGTGGGATGTGTGGTGTGGTGTGTGTTTTGTTGTGGGGGTTTATAATATTACCACCACTTTTTGGGGGGGACAATTTTTTTTACAATTTTTTTTTTTTTTTTTTTTTTTTGGGTTTTTTGTTTTTTTTTTTTTGTGTTTTGAAAAAAAAAAAAAACAAAAAAAAAAAAAAAAAAAAAAAAAAAAAACCAAAAAAAAAAACCAAAAAAAAAAAAAAAAAAAAAAAAAAAAAAATAATTATATAATATATAATATACATAAATATTTACAAATATGTTTTAGTAATGTGTGAGAATAGAGTATGTAGAAAAAAAGTTATTTATCTACCCTATGCATAATTCGGAAAGTGAATGATATTTTTTAAAATTTTCTCTTTGTTAAAACCCTTCACCTTTTTCTCATTTTATAATACTTTTCCAAATTCTGCACTGCGGCATGTTTTTGCCATTGCGTTTTATTAGGATGACACTTTTGGACTTGGTTCTAAAAAAATTTTAAAGAAATTATATGTGCTTACTAAAGAGGGTGTTAAACTTGTAAGGGAGAGTAATTTAGTGGTTTCTGATAATTGCGGGTTAAAAGTAATGTATTTAATATTTATCATTAAAGGTTTTAAACAAATGTATTTTCCCTAAATTGTGAAATGGAATTTTTCTGTAATTTTTTTAAATATGATATTATTTAAGGTTTAATTTAAAAGGGTATTAAAAAAAAAAAAGAAAATTATGTAGCCAAATAAAGTGTAAATAGCAAAATTTGTGAAATGGAGAAACTTTTTAAAAATGAAATTAAGGGCTTGTTGAAAGGGGGGGTTTCTAAAAATTGTGTCACACCTTTTCATCATCAAAATAGTATATTGCAGTACAGGGTCCAATATCCACTGTTTTTGTGTTTTGAATTTTGTTTAAAATTAGAGTTCCTACGTACTTGTTTCAAAAGAAATTGATTTTTTTTCGATTATTTAAGCATTTTTTTTTGTGCTGTATATTTTTTACTGGGTTTTTGTTTTTATTTTTTTTCTAATGTTTTTAACAACCTATTAGTATAAAATTTTAAAAAGTAACAATTTTGAAAATAAAGAAAAAGGGGAAAAGAAATGTAACCAATAGGGTTAAAATAATTCCTCCTTTTGTGTAAAGGAAAAGCAAATTATTAAAATCCAGTGGATTTGGCAATTATGACATACCTAAAGCTATCAACAGGTTAAGGAGGGCAATTTGGTTAGGGGACTTTTATTTTTGCTACCCAAATCTTAACCTATGTGAAATAAGTGTTGGAGGTATTTTCATGGGCTGTAGTTTTTGGGGGGAGGGGGAGAAACCATTGATAATTTAAGCTTTGATATGCAGGATTTCCTTTTTTATATGATGATTGTCCCCTCTTTTGCCGAAGATTCCCTTCAGTGCGGGGCTTTTGCATTGCTTTTTTTCGTACCGTTTTTAAGTTTTTGAGGTTTCATTGCAAGATTTTTAGACTACTGTGCACAGTGACCGAATTTTTTATGTGTTTCTGAAAAACGCCCAGGATTTTTAAAGTCCAAAGGTGAAAAAAAGAAAAAAGGTTTTCTCTGATCTCCTGGTCATAGGGAGTGGCCACAGTAATTTTTTTGAAATTATACACAAAGCATAGAAAAAAAAATGATTATATCTTTTTTTTTTAGATAATGGCTTTCCTCAGGCGAAAGGACAGTCACTCAATCTGAGTCGTCCCCTTTTGGGGGTCCCACAGGCAAGGGGCCCCAGGCGAAGATCAGACCCTTATGGTGTGTAACAGCGCAGATTTTCATATATGTTTCCCTGGGTAGTTGATGCGTTGCTCAGCTGGGTTTTGTTTTTGCCTTGTTTTTCTGCGTTAAAAAATTAAACTGGATTTTTTGTTTATATTCACCTCATTTTTTAAAAGGGCTAGTATTTAATGCAAGTATTGAATGTTGTGTGGGAAAAAATATAATACACTTTAAAAAAATTCAGCATTGAGTTTTGTGTTTACAGGCCCTAAATTGGGTAACTGGTTTGTGGTGTTGCTTGCTATGCCTTGCTTTTACTTTTTCTGTTGCGGACATTCTGTCAGCATGAGGGATCAAGTGACACAGCAAAACCCCCAACTGGGGTTCGCAATCTGAATTCACATTCAGAAAAATCCAATGTGTAGTAATTTATTTTTTTCCTTTTACTGAAAGAGTTGGGTATTTTTTACACGATTTTAAAGTTAGTTTTTTAGTGTTTTTTTTTATTAAAAGTTTTTAATTTTTTTTTCATTACTAACAAATTATAAAAAAGCCTTTTCCTTTTTTTAAATTTTTTTTGAAAAAAGCTGCATTTTTTTTTTACATTTTGATTGTATGGTTTACAGATCCTGCATTTTTTCACCGAATGGGGGTGCAGGTCCCCGGTCCTGCACCCCTGTGCCACCGGGGCCCCCTGCTCCAGCTCCTACTGAGGTTTTCCCTATTTTACAAGTAATCCTACAGCCCTTCAGCGTTGCTGGGAAAAGGGGAAAACCCCCCACCCTCGTTTTTCCTCAAGGTTGTGAAGTTTTGGATTTTGTTTTTTGAGGGGTTTAGCTTTTTTATTGGGATTTGCCCTTTACTTCCAAAAGGAATTTTCTGCCCCCTCTTTTGTCTGTTGAGTTTTTTTGGGGAAGCGGTATGGGGAAATTAAGTTACTTTTTTAATAATGCTGTTTGAGAATTCAGAATTTTTTTTTTTTTTTTTCCTTAAAATTATAAGAGATGTTAGTTTTTTTTTTTTTTTTCTTTCTGAAAGATATGTATTTAGGCAAACGTAAATTTTTCCTTTTAAAATGCCAAGGGTTTAATAAAAAAAAAACAAGTTTTCTTTGTCATGAAATTTAAAAGCCCGTATTGCAATTTCATTTTAAAAATTTATGCTGATAGTCATTTCCAAAAGAAATGCTTGCAGGTTTTGCAACAGACTTTGAAGCCCATGCACCGCCCGGGACTGGTGGCTTTGGGGTTTGTTTTTCAGGGCCGAAAAAAGCTTTATGAAACGAAAGCCGTCAAGAGGTAACTTACCAGCAAAATAAGACAAAAGGAATTTTTTTTACGTTTTTTTAAATTTTTTTTTACTTTTTAAGAAAAAATTAATTGCATTTGATGAAATCGAAGTTAAACTTGAAAGGTTTGATTACCAGAAAAAAAAAGTTTTCAAAAAAAAAGTATATTTGTTGAAAAAATTAGGGATTTTTTTGTAGTTGGAGAAAAATGTGACAGCAACATTTTATCACCAATTTTTTTCTTTATTTTATTATTTTATATATTTGGTACGGTGTGAGATAAAAACAACGGTTTATTTATTAGGGTGAGAAATTAGAAGATTTTTTGTTTGAGTAAGTGCCAAATCATATTTAAATCGCTTTCCAAACTATAAAGCATGAAGATTGCTTGAAACAGTTACAGAATTTTTCTTTTTATCTTGAAAGGGGGCAGAAAAATTAATCCCATCCCAATTTCTTAACTTCTTGAAAAAGAAAAGGAAAAGTGCAGAAAGGAAGGAAAAGAACCAATTGTGTATGTCAGCTGAACAATGCAGTTAGAAGAGACTTTGAAATTCCAAATTGTTCTTGTAGTTTGTGCTTAGAAAATTTAAAACTTCAAATACTAATTCATTCATCATATTCAGGGAATCATCTGCAGAGAGGGTAAAGCGTGAAGTCCGTGCACTGGCCAAGTTAAACCACACGAATATTGTGCGTTATTACAACAGCTGGTTGGAATCGCCACCTCCTGGTTGGCGAGGATTTCTGTTTCTTACAGAGTGGGTAAGTGATTTAAAATTTAAAGGGTTTAGTATTTTCCCTTAGTGGGGGAGTGTATTTTATATTGTATTTTTTTTTATGGGCCTGTATTTTTTTGGGGAATACTTTTGGTTTATGGTTTTTTTAAAAACTGAGTTTTGAAAAAGGTTTAAATATTTGCATCTCATTTGATTTAGGATATTACTGTTTTTATATTAATTTGTCGAATCTCTCCCACCTTTCAAGATCTGAAGCACTGTCTATGTCCCCTTTCTCTCATGGGGCGGAAGAGACTCGTGACAAGTGCCAAGAGGAGAGCTTTGCCCGTTGCGATGCAGAGGAAGCCTTGGATAATTCTATCTCAGATGTGCTGAACAAACTTGCCCCCAAACCGTATGAAAGCTATAGCAGGGTTGAGGACCAGGAAGGCAGAAGTGGGTCTTATACTGGATATAAGGAAGAGTTTGAAGAGGAGTCTGAGGTGGAGGAGGAAGAGGAGGAGGAGGAGGAGTCTGAGGATTTGCAAGAGAACACAGATAAGTCTTCCAGTTGGTGGCAGAATGATAGCAAAACAGGAGACATTCAGGACACCCAGAATGATTTTGCTGCGGAAGATTCGTTTGAGATAGTTTTTGAGAATCCCAAAGCAAAGCCGAGTGAGAGAAGTGAGGACTGCACAAGTAATAAAAGTGACTCTAATGATGCTGGCATTCAGATTAGAAACAATGCTAGTGAATTAGAAGACAGTCTTAGTCAGTCGATAGTCTTTCAAGACTCAGGGTGTGATAATGAGAACAGTTTATCACTACACAATACTGTATTTGAGGATAAAAGTGCTAGTCAAGAGAGAAGTAGCCAGAGCAACAGCAAGGAAAGCCACGTCTTTCACAAAAAACTGCAGAAGAGGAAAAGATTACAGAGCCATCCACTTGGGAGTGATTCAAAGGAAACGAGTGAAAGACCAAGAACGTTAAGCCTGCAGACAAGTATGGAGAAGATAGCATCCCATTCCAAGGAAGAGGCTGGTGTTCTTCGTAGCAGGACCTTCTTATATATCCAGATGGAGCTTTGTCAGAGGGAAAGCTTGAAGGACTGGCTCTTGCAAAATGAAATTAGAAATAAAAAGACTATCTGTGATATGTTCAATGATATTGTGAAGGCTGTTGAATATGTCCATGATAATCAGCTTATGCATCGAGATCTGAAGGTAAAGTGGTCTTTTGCTGGCTTTGGAATATCTGTATGAATTGAAGAATTTAATTTTCATTATCAATTTCAGAAGCAGGCATTATTTATCATGAATGAAATTTATTGTATTGCACTATTTTTTACAAATAAAATTCTCTCTTTTTCAGCCTTCTAATATCTTCTTCTCACTCGATGGCAAAATAAAAATAGGAGACTTTGGGTTGGTAACTACTATTGCAGAGGACCTGCGAACCCCAGGGGTTGTTCAGCCAGGCTACATGAGTAGGCTGCCTGATAGTCACCACACCCATCGTGTGGGGACTCAGCTTTACATGAGCCCTGAGCAAGTAAGTTATAAAATGTATTAACTATTAGATTTGCTTCTTTGTAAAATTCCTGAAATTATCAGTCCATTATAACAATTGAAATTTTAGAAATGTAATAAAAAGAGAGAAAAAGATTCTGTCATAGAGTACGTGACTGTGTTTTCAACCCATTGGCCACGGTACATGTGCTTTAGTAGTAGATGGCTCCCAATTGCTCAGTCATAAGTGGTCAATTAGTACTTAGTATTAAATTTTTAAAAGGAGTATTTTCAAACCATCAAAGAACCAAGACATTTGAAGCTGGAGTAGACACGATGAAGGAAAAACAGAGATGCAAGTTGCTAAGGCATAACACTATTTCTGCTTCACTAATTTGTCTTGTCTGATTTGTTAAATTTAAGATGTTGATCAATAACAGCATCTCCATAATTTGATATCAGTGAAATTATTACTGACCACGTAAAATAGTTTTAACACTAAAATGAGACAGGAGTTCAGTTTCAGTTCAGTCCTAAGAATAGAGTCCAAGGGAACCTTTTGCCAAGAATGAGATACTCTAGCAACATTTCATAGTGTCATATGTGAAAACCAGTGACTCCTAATAGCACTCACCGTAGTTTTTTGCTGATGGAAATGTGGCTTTATGTCCTGTGAACAAAGGGTTAAAACGATATATTGGCTTTATTTCAGGTGATGGGCCAAGTCTATGATTACAAAGTAAAACATATACTCTTGGGGCTGATTTTCTTTGAGATGTTGGTTGCCATTTTCCACGGGATGAGCCTCACAGTCATGAC
>NC_051421.1:5848925-5865767 GCF_015228065.2 Penaeus monodon | reverse complement strand
ATATGGATGACACTCTTGGACTTGGTTCTAAAGGTAAACTTTAAAGAAATTATATGTGCTTACTAAAGATGCGTGTTGAAGCTGTAGTAATGGAGAGTAATTTAGTGGTTTCTGATAATTGCTGGTTAAGTAATGTATTTAGTATCATATTATCATTAGATGTGTTAACTAATGTAGCTTCTCCATAGATTGTGTAATGGATATGTTTCTGTAATTTTTGAAATATGATTATTATTTAAGGGATTAATTAAAGGTATTAAAAAAAAGAAAGAAAATGTATGTAGCCAGAATAAAAGTGTAAATAGCTAAATTTGTGTAAATGGAGAAACATTTTTGAAATGAAATTAAGGGCTTGTTGAAAGGGGTGGTCTGAAAATTGTGTCACACCTTTTCATCATCTAAAATAGTATATTTCGCAGTATCAGCGTCCAATATCCACTGTAGTTTTGTGTTTTGAATTTTGTTTAAATGTAGATGTTCCTACAAGTACTTGCTTATCAAGAAGTAAGTTGATTATTTCTTGATTATTTGTGAAGACATTTTTTTTTGTGCTGATACTATTATTACTAGTGTTGTTTGTATGTTTTTCTAATGTTGTTAACAACACTATTAGTAGTAAATATGTTAAAAGATACATATTTCTGAAAATCAAGCAAAAGGGTAAAGAAATGTAACCAGATAGGGTTAAAATAATTGCCTCCTTTGTGTGTAAAGGAAGCTAATTAATTAAAATCACAGTGGATTTGGCAATTATGTACATACCTTAAAGCTATCAACAGGTTAAGGACTGGCAATAGTTGTGGTTAGAGGACTAGTATTTTGCTACCACCAGAAATCTTAACCATATGTGAAATAATGTGTTGTGAGGTATTTTCATGGACTGTATGTGTGAGGGAGGGTGAGAAGCCGATTGATAATTGAAAGCTTTGATATGCAGGATTTCCTTTGTATGATGATGATTGTCCTCCTCTTTTGCCTTGAAGACTTCCCTTCAGTGCGGTGCATTTTGCATTGCTTTATTCTGTACCTGTTTTAAAGTGGTTTTGAGGTTTCATTGCAAGATTTTTAGACTACTGTGCACAGTGATCCTGTAATTTTGTATGTGTTTCTGAAAAGCGCCTAGTGATTTTGAATGTCCAGAAGTGTGAAATTAGAGAAACAGGTTGTCTCTGATCTCCTGGTCATCAGGGAGTGGCACAGTAAATTTTATGAAAGTTATAGCACAACGCATAGAAAAAAAAAATTGATTTATATACTTTTTTTTTCAGATAATGGCTATTACCTCTATGGCGAAAGTGACAGTCAGCTCAATCTGAGTCGTCCCTTGGAGGCTCCCACAGGCATGCCCGAGGACGAAGATCAGACCCTTATGGATGATGTAGCAGCGCAGATTCTTCATATATGTTTCCACATCGGGTAAGTTTGATGCGTTGCTCAGCTGGGTTTCGTTTAGCCTTGTTCTGCTGCGATTAAATAATTAAACTGGATTTTAAGCTTGATATTACACCTCAGTCTTTAAATGGTCTAGTATTTAATGCAAGTATTGAATGTTGTGTGGAATAAATATAAATACACTTTAACAATATTCAGCATTGAGTTTTGTGTGTTACAGGCCTGAAACTTGGGTGAAACTGGTTTGTGGTGTTGCTTGCTATGCCTTGCTTCACTTTCTTCTGTTGCGGTACATTCTAGTCAGCATGAGACGTCAAGTGACACAGCAAACCCTCAATCTGGTTACGCAGATGCTGAATCTCATCATTCAGAATAATCCACATGTGTGTAGTAATTTATTTTTTCCTTTTACTGAAAGTAGTTGGGTATTTTCACACTGAGTTTAATGTTAGTATTTCTAGTGTTTTTTGTATTAATAGTTTGAATTTTTTTCTCATTGACTAACAAATTATAATAAAGCCTTAGCCTTTTTAAGTACTTATTTTGAAAAAGCTGCATTTTTTTTTTACATTTTGTATTGTATGGTTTACAGATCCTGGCATTAATTCACCGAATGGGAGTGCAGGTGCCACAGGTCGCTGCACCACCTGTGCCACCGGTGCCACCTGCTCCAGCTCCTACTGAGGTTCCCATATTGACAAGTAATCCTACAGCCGATTCAGCGTTGCCTGAGAAGAGCGAACCCCCGACACCTCAGTTTACCTCAAGGTTTGTGAAGTTGTGGATTTAGTTCTCATTTGAGGGTGTTAGCTTTTCAGTTGGGATTTGTGCCTTCACTTCCAAAAGGGAATTTCATGCCACACTCTTTTGGTCTGTTGAGTTTCTTGGTGGGAAGCGTGTAGTGGGAATTAAGTTACTTTTTTAAGTTAATGCTGTTTGAGAATTCAGAAGTTTAATTTTTTTTTTTCCTTAAAATTATAAGAGATGTTTAGTTTTTGTTTTTTTTCTTTCTGAGAAGAGTATGTGATTTAGGCAAACGTAATTGTCCATAAAGTGCCAAGGTTCAGAGTAAGAAAAAAAACAAGTTGACTTTGTCATTGAACATTGAATGCCAGTATTGCAATTGCATTTTTAGAAATTCATGCTGATAGTCAATTTCCAATGAAATGCTTGCAGGTATGCAACAGACTTTGAGCCCATGCACCGCCTGGGACGTGGTGGCTTTGGTGTAGTGTTTCAGGTCCGAAACAAGCTTGATGAGAACGAATATGCCGTCAAGAGGATAACATTACCAGCAAAGTAAGACAAAAGGAATTTTTTTTACGTTTTTGTAAATTTTGTTTACTTAATAATGAAATAAATTAATTGCATTTGGATGAAGATCGAAGTTAAACTTGAAAGGTTTTGATTACCAGAAAATGTTTTCAAAAACACGTATGATTTGTGTGAAAGTTAGAGGATTTTTCGTAGTTGGAGAAATATGTGACAGCAACTATTCATCACCAATTTTCTCTTCTATTCATTATTTTTATATATTATGGTACTGGTGATGAGATAAGATGCATACAGTGTTATTTATTAGTGGTTGAGAAATTATGTATAAGATCTTTAGGTTATGTAGTAAAGTGCCAACTCATATTAACTCTGCTTGCCAAACTATACAAGCAGTGAAGAGTATGCCTGTGAAACAGTTACAGAATTTACTTTTTATCTTGAAAGGATCAGCAAATATTAATCCACATCCTAACTTTCTTAACTTCTTGAAAAAGAAAAGAAAAGTGCAGAAAGGAAGGAAAAGAACCAATTGTGTATGTCAGCTGAACAATGCAGTTAGAAGAGACTTTGAAATTCCAAATTGTTCTTGTAGTTTGTGCTTAGAAAATTTAAAACTTCAAATACTAATTCATTCATCATATTCAGGGATCATCTGCATAGAAGGGTAAAAAAGGCGGAAGTCCCGTCACTGGCCAAGTTAAACCACACGAATATTGTGCGTTATTACAACAGCTGGTTGGAATCGCCACCTCCTGGTTGGCAAGATGAGTCTCTGTCTCTCTTACAGAGTGGGTAAGTGATTAATTAATGGATTTAGTACTTTCCTTAGTGGTGTAGTAGTATTTTATATTGTATTTTTGCTTATGGTCCTGTGATGTGTTGAGGGAATCACTTTTGGTGTTATGGTTTTCTTAAAGACTGCAGTTTTTGAAAGGTTGAAATATTTGCATCTCATTTGATTTAGGATATTACTGTTTTTATATTAATTTGTCGAATCTCTCCCACCTTTCAAGATCTGAAGCACTGTCTATGTCCCCTTTCTCTCATGGGGCGGAAGAGACTCGTGACAAGTGCCAAGAGGAGAGCTTTGCCCGTTGCGATGCAGAGGAAGCCTTGGATAATTCTATCTCAGATGTGCTGAACAAACTTGCCCCCAAACCGTATGAAAGCTATAGCAGGGTTGAGGACCAGGAAGGCAGAAGTGGGTCTTATACTGGATATAAGGAAGAGTTTGAAGAGGAGTCTGAGGTGGAGGAGGAAGAGGAGGAGGAGGAGGAGTCTGAGGATTTGCAAGAGAACACAGATAAGTCTTCCAGTTGGTGGCAGATGATAGCAAAACAGAACATTCAGGACACCCGAATGATTTTTTGCTGCGAAGATTCGTTGGATAGTTTTTGGAGAATCCCAAAGCAAAGCCGAGTGAGAGAAGTGAGGACTGCACAAGTAATAAAAGTGACTCTAATGATGCTGGCATTCAGATTAGAAACAATGCTAGTGAATTAGAAGACAGTCTTAGTCAGTCGATAGTCTTTCAAGACTCCCTGGTGTGGTAATGAGAAAACATTTATCAACTACACAATACTGTATTTGAAGGATAAAGTGCTAGTCAATAGAGAAGTATCAGAGAACAGCAAGGAAATCCCCGTCTTTTCACAAAAAACTGCAGAAGAGGAAAAGATTACAGAGCCATCCACTGGGAGTGATTCAAAGGAAACGAGTGAAAGACCAAGAACGTTAAGCCTTGCAGACAAGTATGGAGAAGAATGCATCCCATTCCAGGAAAGAGGCTGGGGTTCTTCGTAAGCAGTTACCTTCTTATATATCCAGATGGAGCTTTGTCAGAGGGAAAGCTTGAAGGACTGGCTCTTGCAAAATGACTTATGAAATAAAAGACTATCTGTTATATTTTCAATGATTATTGTGAAGAGCTGTTGAATATGTCCAGTGATAATCAGCGTATCATCGAGATCTGAAGGTACGTGGTCTTTTGCTGGCTTTGGAATATCTGTATGAATTGAGAATTTAATTTCATTATCAATTTCCAGAAGCAGGCTATTATTTATCATAATTTGCAAATTTTATTGTATTGCCCTATTTTTTACACATAAATTCTCTCTTTTTCGTTCCGCCTTCTAATATCTTCTTCTCAAGTCGATGGCAAAATGAAAAATAGGGGACTTTTGGTGTTGGTAACTACTATTGCAGAGGACCCTGCTAACCCCAGGGGTTGTTCAGAGCCCCCAGGCTACATGAGGTAGGCTGCCTGATAGTGCACACACCCATCGGTGTGGGGACCTCAGCTTTACATGAGCCCGAGCAGTAAGTTATAAAATGTATTAACTATTAGATTTGCTTCTTTGTAAAATTCCTGAAATTATCACGTCCATTATAAACATTGAATTTTAGAAATCTGTACTAAAAAGAGAGAACAAGACTTCTGTCCATAGAGTACGTGACTGTTTTCAACCCATTGGCACGATACAATTGCTTTAGTAGTAGATGGCTCCACAATTGCTCATCAGTAAGTGTCAATTAGTACTTAGATTAAGTTTTAAAAAGGAGTATTTTCAAACCATCAAAGAACCAAGACATTTGAAGCTGAGTAGACCGAGAAGAAACAGAGATGCAAGTTGCTAAGTGCATAACACTATTTCTGCTTCCCTACTTTCTCTTGTTGATTTGTTAAATTTAACGATGTTGATCAATACAGCATCTCCTAATTTGTTCAGTGAAAATTATTATGACCACTTAAAAATAGTTCACACTAAAATGAGACAGGAGTTTTCGTTGCAGTTCAGGTCCTTAAGAATAGATCAAGCAAACCTTGCCAATAATGAGATACACTCTAGCAACATTTCATATGTCATATGTGAAACTCAGTGACTCCTAATAGCTTCTCACCGTAGTTTTTTGCTGAATGGAAATGTGGCTTTTATGTCAGTGAACAAAGGGTTAAACATATATTGGCTTTATTTCAGGTGATGGGCCAAGTCTATGATTACAAAGTAGACATATACTCTTGGGGCTGATTTTTCTTTGAGATGTTGTTGCCATTTTCCACGGGAATGGAGCGTCTCACATCATGAACCCGAGTACGAGAAGGAACTTTCCCAGATGGCTTCGTGGAAACTTATCCTGATGAGGTAAACTATCTGCTGATTAGATAGAAAATCCATGCTGTTTTGTGTGGGGTGACTAGACAATTTTTATTTAGTTTAAATGGGTTACTTTACAGACTCAACTAAGTAATATTTTAGGATCATGTATAGTGTCACAATGGCCACATGCTCACACATCCACGGCACATCCTACACCCACACTCCCAAACCCACACATACCCACTCCACACTACCACTCCACACATACCCACACACCCTTTCCCACACTCCTTTACACAACATCCACACAATACTCCACATATATATCAGACACAACCCACACATCTCCAACACACTCATACACCCACACATCCACTATACCCACACACCCACACATATAAGTACACCCATACTACTGTTATGTTAATCTCATCTGTTCTCTCTTTATTATTAACTTCTCCTGACCCCTACAGACAGAATTACTGAGCTCATGCTCTCTGCCAGTCCGGAACATGCCGTCCCACAACAAGGGGCATCCGTGCCAAACCCTCTGAGGCCGCTCCAGGGCATCTCTGTTGAAGACTCCAGCACCGAGGATCACTTTCATATATCTCTCACGTCTCGCTCCCTTGTACATTCCCAGTCATCGTCATACTCCATTGCGGTCATCCACCTAATCGGAGACTGATGATGATGAGATGTCAGAAAACATCTTTTGTCTTGGGAGTTTTTCATGATTTCCTTCATCCTCATTCTTCATCAATCTTTTAGTCCTGTCCTTTATACCTCATCTCAACAGTCCATGGTAAATAAATTTCCATGTCTAGAGGACTTGTTACCCTGCTCATTGAGAATCTGTTCGCTTGCAAAATTGGACTTTGTCATGGTAAAATTTTTTGTAATTTTTAGTGGCTTTATCAGGGGTTTTGACCACTGTCATCAATAATAGGGTCATTAGCTGAAAAGTGAATGGGGATGTTTTATGACCTTTTGGAGGTTGTACTATAGAAATTTATCACAAACATTAAAAGGTATACATATTTTTTTTCCTATTTCTCTCTTCTCTTTGGTGCAGATAGAAGTTCCATACTGAGCTTTGTTAAGCTAGATGATACAAAATTTAATAGTATTAACCATTGTGGGAGTCTGAGGGGTTTGCGTGTTAGAAACAAAGACAGTACTTATATGTGCATAGTAATACTTTCCCACATTTTTCACGTGAAAGACCGGTTCGCGGTATTTCCGTAACACAACTTTGAAATTCTGTCTTGGCTCTGATGCATGTAAGTGGTATATATACATTTTCAAAAACAAAAATACGATATGGTTATTATTAGGTACCTATCGTCATGAGAGTATATCTTCTTATCATTTTTTCCTAATCTTCACACCACAGTAAAACTGAGCTTTGTTTCTTATTTTTATATTTCATATACGTTGTTAAGTAGGGGATTACCTATTGAAGAGAGTATTGCATTTTTAAATTTTTTTTGTGCTCAATATTACATCTGATTTTCATATTTTGTCTTTGGAGAGATTAGGCTAAAGAGATGACGAGTCTATCCCATACCAACTCAAAGAAAAAACAAAAAGAAAAAAAAAAAAAGTAAGTGGTTGTTTTCCAGAGGACGGAGAACTTTTTTACATTACGATGTAGACCCAAAGCTGTTTTGGATTATTGTGATTGTTGTGGAGATATGCTTGCGGGTATAAATTTATTTGTTTATATTTAATTATCATCAAGTATCATATGCTATCCACGTCATTATAGCAATTATGTTGATTATTCACAAGTAGCATTTACACTGCGTGGTGGTTAGTCCATACTATACTCATGTGTGTCAGCGTCACTTTTACCATATTACTTACATTCATGGTGAGTAAAGGGTTTTGAAAAGCCAAGAACAGTTTGTTCGACTTCACAGACTGAAAATGACATTTTTTTGATGCTTCTGAATGATGTTTAGAACAAGCAGATGACTAAAAGTGTGTAAAGTGTTGAGAAACCCACAAATGCTTTGAAGTTGGGTTTTTTAATTGTATCCATATTATCGGCTCTATATTTTTAGGTATGGTAAAGTAATCAACTCTTGATGTCCAGTTGAACATATTATAACATCGAAGATTAATTATTTGATTGATTCCAAAAAAAATCTTTATTGATTTATTTGAAGTTTTAAAGAAAGAAGCATTACAGAGTATTACAAAATATCCTAACAGTTATATCCTTTTCCTAAAGAAAATGAGAAATTAATGTGCTTTTATTGTTTTCTCCACCAGTAAGATAAGGGTGGAGCTTTAATGCATGTTATCCTACTGTTAATTTTTGATGGCACTGATTTAGGAAGGTAATGATAAATTGCTGCAGCAGGATATTTCAGGAGATGTGATCCATAGTCAGTATTTCTTCCCCTTGTATGTTTCGATATTCATGTCCTTAATGATAAACAAAAACAGTGTACTCCCGTTAATGTGTTTCATGAATGAAAATTTAACAGACAATTTATTTAACTCAAAGACTCCAAGAGAATGTTCTAATCACTGTAGTATTGTTTTGTGAATATCTGCACATAATGGCTTCTGCTAGTGCTTAGGCCACAAAGGAGTCAATTAGTAAACTTCTGACCTTAACCTGATTTCACCGTTCCTTTTATTTGTGTGTAACAAGCACTTTTTTTTATCTAATGAGGATAAATACCATCATGCTATGTAATAATTATTAGAATGTAATTGACATTATAACGCAGTATTAAATCCATATGATATTTAAAATAAATCAAGGAAAAGGGTAAACCAGGTGAGACAGGTAGTACTCATACTGGCTCATTGTGACTTTATAATTGTTGGGGCCATCTATGTGTAAAGACACTTAACACAGTGGGCATGGCACGTACATTCATGCTAATCCGGTCTTGGGGTTAAGTGTTAAATCATTCTTTTCAAATCAGTCTTTTTGTGAGAAAGTTTGAAATGGGGTGTTGGGAAAATCGTCTTAAAAAAAAAATAACAATAGCGTATTTCTTAATATAAATAGTTTGATATTGTTTGCTTATGTGTCTTTTTCTATATGATTCATATTCTGGTGTTATTGAGTCGACAAATTCAGTCTATTGCCATGGAAATTAAACAAAAGTATTTTTATTTTTATATATAAAAGTATGAGGAAATCTGGATATATTAATTTCCATTTTTGCATCGCTGTTTTGCCTGAGCCACAGTTTATGTCTGGATGTGGTTTGGCAATAGAGAGTCCAGTGCTGCTTATGGGGTGGGTTGATGGGTAGGAAACGGGGAGGATCCAAGATATTCCAATCACTTCATTTTATATAAACCCTTCTCCCTCTCTTCTGTCTCTCTCTCTTTTTTTGTTGTATCGGTTTAGGCTTTCTCCTACTTTATGTCAACTTGAAATTTAGTACAATGAAAAGTTGTGTATCTGGGCTCATAACTTTACTCCTTCGACAATATATGTATGGTGACTGCCAGAGGGTGTTGACATTTTTGGATTTTTTTTATGTATGTTAATTTTCCAAATAAGATTTAAACTATGCCAAAATATGCACTTTTCTTCTATTCCTGATGTTATATATTATGTTAGAAACAAGGAAGTGACCTATTTTCAAACTTTTGAAAAGGAATATAATATGCTGTATGTAATGAGTTATCCTTCGTTTTTTTAAAAATTAAGACCCCAACATAAACATAGCACAATGGAACGCCATGCCCCAGTTCAAGCCGCACACACACACCCACACACCACACACACACACACACACACACCACAAACACACACACACACACCAACACTCTCTCTCTCTCTCTCTCATTCTTTCCATCCGCTCTCTCTCGTCTCCGTCTCTCTCTCCTCTCTCTCTCTCTCTCATCTCTTCCTCTCTCTCTCTCTCTCTCTCACACACACACTACACACCACACAAAAAAACCTATAAATATACATACAACACATGCATATACGTCCGAGGCACTAGCTGATACGCCATAAGCGATATATGCATGAAAAAATTATTGCATCCATAGTAACAAGTGCACTCTGCAATCACATTTTGACATGTCTATATTTATGCATTTCCTCAAGTAAAAGGAATACAGAGTCACATGAACCAGTATAACTACGTAAATATGCAATTGGACGCTTCACATCCATAGAAAATTAATATGTATTTATCCACTTTATTTCCATAAAATATTGTGCTTTTGTTGGGGAATAAAGAAAACACTCCGTTGTTTTCATGAACTTTCCTCACTTTTCATTGACTTACAGTACAGAATCCAAAAATTCTCAGAAATGAGGGCATACACCCCCTATAGAGTGAACTAAAACTATATGTTACATATCTTTGAGGGAGGTCATAGTGTAAATGGCTGATGAATGGCAGTGCTTTGGGCTCGCTCGTCCACACAACGTGCCAGTGGTAGAACGAGAGTAAAGGAAGCAGACTGATGCGCTGATAACGATGCCAGGTAACTTTACAGGTGAAACTTATCCTCCCCAAATATATTCCTCGCCGGAGACGCTCGCCGAGTAACCGAAGTTGCCCTCCCGATCTCTCCTTTGGTCGCCTCGGAGCCCCGATGCCCTCGCTCGCCGGGGATGCCGCAGGCCTGGCGTCGCCCTTGCGCCCGCGCGACCCGTGCTGCGTAGCAGCATGTCGCCCCTTCCGGCCCTTTTCGGCCTGGGCTGCCGGGAGGACCCGGGTCGCCCGGGGGGCCGACGAGGCAGCTCGAGCCCGGGCCGCGCCCGGCTCCCCGGCGGGTCCCGTTCGCCCTTGGCCCCCGGGTCCGCCCGCGTCGCGGGCTCCCCAGGCTCGCCTCCCCATCTCGTACGCTGGGGAAGAATGCAACGGCATGAGCGGGGGCGGGGGAATAGGGGGAGGGTGAGGAGAGGAGAGAAGGGGAGAGGGAGAGGGAGAAGAGAGGGAAAGAGAGAGAGAGAGAGAGAAGAGAGAGAAGAGAGAGAGAGAGAGAGAGAGAGAGAGAAGAGAGAGAGATGAGGAGAGAGAGAATTTTGTGTGCCATACCTTGCCAAAAGCCAGGTTAAGATGCCTAGGTTCAGGACTACCTAGCCGAAAATATACATACCTAAGGGCTGCTATTATACTGTAATTAAATATCATCTAGCTGGCAAAAAATTCTATATCATCAATCATGTCAAATACAAGACCAGTGCAACACAAAAGTTTAATACAATTAACAAGTGCTAATCTGTACGTACTATTTGATCGATAGGACTGTCGGTTTTTTATGCAACAGAGTAGTAATGATAAATATGTGCGACTTGGCTGCTTTGTACGTTTGCAGTGTGATATAAATTGGTTTTGCCTCCCACACTGCCATCCTGTACATATTGTATTAGTGGACTGATTCCTATGCGTAGCCTAGTCAAAGTAAACCTGCTGTCCTCCGAGACAGTCCATGTTAGACATTATAGGGATTTGCTATACATAATGTTTCCAGCAATATTCTCATAATGCCAGAATTACTAGCTGGCATTATGTACGCCATGTCCGTCTTTTTTTCACATCTCTCAGTTGGTCCATACCTGACGCTTCATAACTCGAAAACCGCTTGATACCACGTTTTTATATCATTGATTGAGAGATTCGGTACGACATTATATGGTCTTTCAGGGGAAGTGCGCATCTGGTTAATTGATCACCCTGTAACAACGATATTCCTATATGCCGAGGGTATCCAGTAAAAGGACACTTGCAAAATGCCCTGTTCTGATAGTTTAGCCATTTGGTGAAGGATATTCTAGTTTACCATGTTTTTCTAACATAAATGCAGTGACCTATGGAGAGCGCCTGGCGTTCAGTAAGACAGCCAGGTGTACGCTGCTGCTCACTACCTTTCTTATGGCATTAATATATGGCTCCTGACTTCGGCATCAGTTGTGCTTGTTCGTTGGAAATACACACACTTTCCTTCACAGATCTATATATGGAATTAGGAGAAGAGAGGGAGAGAGATAGAGAGAGAGAGAGAGAGAGAAGAGAGATAGAAAGAGAGAGAGGAGAGAGAGAGAGAGAGAGATAGAAGAGAGAGAGAGATGAGATCGAGCTTTGATTTGATAAGAAAATTAATTATACAGAACAGGTATAGGCCCTGCAAAAGCCAGGTAAAGATACCAAGCATCTATCCAAACCGATTATATGTGCAAGGGGCTATTAGTCCAAGCTTAGCGTTATACACATGCCTTATTATTTTTGTGTTCCGTTATCAATGCAGTATAAAATATCATCTGTTGGCAAAGAGAAGCGAGAGAATGGAGGAGTCACAAATGTAAAAAAAACACTGCTCTCAACACGAGCTTCGTAGATAGCAAACCTCTATCTAAAGGAAAACATACCTCTTCATCTAAAGTTAGGTTCTATCAAGAAACAAAATTCAATTATGGTTAGTTTTCAGTTACGTAATAATAGTCTTACAGCAACATAAGTATAAAGAAAAGTTTCGTGATTATCAAAGAGAAGATTAACCACGAATCTTAAATCAAGGCAGCGATAAAGTGAATTAGTGACCCCGTAGAAATATTTTAAATAGTGAACATTCCGTAAAGTTTCATCACGATCCGACAGTGACTTCACGTGTTAATCAGCCCGTTGTGACAAACCAGTTAATAGGAATCGATACATGCTTAAATCAGATTGGGATAAAAACCTAAACAACCTCTTGGGATAATACTCAATATGAAACACAAAATTCTTACCTCCCTCGACGGCCACGCTGCGAAGATGCGGCCACGAAGAAGGGTCGATTCGAGTTTCGAGTTTGGAAATCAGGTCGATCGATCCTCACCACCAGGTTACTTGGAGACCGAAAGGCTGATGTCCCAGGGGCACTTCCTTTGTCCCCCTCCTGTAAGAACCGGAGGGAGGGGGGGTGGTTGAAAATGAAATGTTGAAATGAAAAACGACAGATATACGTTAGACCTTCACTGCCTTGCTACGAGGTGTTATCGTGCTGTAGGAGAATATGAATTGAAATGTAAGATACAGTGAAGCTGTTTTTTAGGGTAAGAATGAGCATTGTCCCTTATTGAACAACTTGCAACCACGTGCAAGAAAGGATAGCATATACGGTGACAGCGAAGCACCCTTTACCATCAAAATGAGCTGAAAACATGTAAGGAACACCTACACAACACAAAAAAAAGAAAAAAAGAAAAAGAAGAAAAAAAATCTGCTGTAAAAGTGGTGTCATATGTTGTACAAAAATATGTTATGCTGAAATCTGCATTTAGGTGAATCTAGTGAATCGGCCCGATTTTCAATTCTTTAAACAGTCGTAAGAACATGCGAGCCGCCGCCACCTATCGATCACGTCTTAAAAGACTTTTCAGAGTGCCCCAGGATGGCCAAGAGGAACACTTACTGACACCCCCGGTCGCACATCCGCCTGGAGATCATGTTGGGTGATGGTGCCGTACCAGCGTCCGTTGCCGCAGCTCGCGCGCGACGCAGCTGCTGCCGCTACAGTTCCCGGGAGGCCAGGAGGCCAGGTGGCGCCCGGGGAGCTGATGCCAGGAGGGCCAGGTGGCCCTGGGGGGCCCCGTGCGCATGGAGGTCCGGGGGTCCGGGCGGCATGGCTTCCAGGGTACACATGTCGGCCTGATTGGAGGCAGGGATGACACTGAGGAGCGGGGGCACACTGAGGAGCACCGTGCCGGGCGTCAGGGGGGTACCCGGGGGCCGGCGTCGGAAAAACACCGGTGCCTGGCGTCCGCAACACCGGCCGTGCGTCGGTGCACCGGGCACGGGATCATTGGTCACGCCTGGGGTAATCGGGCACACGTGGTGGTGCCAGGTTGTCGATGTATGGGCCTGGGTTTACTGTCCCTCTTGACTGCAAACGCTGGATCGAGAGCTGCCATCCAAGCGGCCAGCTGATTCAACGTTGTCGTGCCGTGTCGGGCGCCGGTCCCTGTTCCTGCAAAGGAAGGCGTCCCTTTGCGCAGGACGGCAGGAAGGAGTTCGCTGATTGGCCAATGTTGTGCGAATAACATCTGTGTGTGTGTGTTTTGGTAAAAAAGCTTTTTAGGTAATAAAGTGAAGGGTGTATGTAAGGTATATTCCATATACCCCCATTTAGTGCATGCTGCATCTACATGCTGGTATACAACAACCATATCCCTTATTACGTGGCGATTCCTGCGTGGGCGTGATGGCGGAGGTCCCACAGGGCGGTCCCTTTCTTGCGAGTCTTTTCTTGCCTTTCTTCTTGGCCGCCCACGGCGGGCGCTGGACGAACAGACACACGACAGCCAGACCCCACCCGCCCACGCCCCACCCGGCCCCCTCATCTCGAGACTGAACGCGCCTGCGGGGACTCGTTGTGAGCAGGCGGCGGAAGCATCGTCGGTCGGTCTGTTGGGCCGGTCTGCTGGCCGGTCTGTTATTCTGTCTGTCGTCTGTCACTTGGTCTGTCTGCCTGTTCGGTCCTGTCTGTGTTCAGTCTGATGGTCTGTCTTGTCGTCTGTCTGTAAGCCTGTCTGTATATCTGCCTGTCTGTCCCGGACAACGAATGTAAAAAGTCTCTATCACTAGATGTCTGTCCTGTCTATGATTCTCTCTCTCTCGTCTCTCGTCTCTCTCTCATCTCTCTCTCTCTCTCTCTCCATCTCGAACTCCATCTCTCTTCTCTCTCTCTCTCCCTCTGTCTCTCTCTCTCATCCTCTCTCTCTCTCCTCTCTCTCTCTTTCTCTCTCTCATCCAATCGATCTCTCTCTCTCTCATCTTTCTCTCTCTTCTCCTCTCCCTCTCTCTCTCTCTCTCTCTCCTCTCTCTCTCTCTCTCTCTTTCTCTGGTATGTGTGTGTCCTGTGTATTTACTTTCCTTTGATAGTCATGCCTAACCATGGCCATTAAATACCGCTCAATATGCTGCTTACGCTACTAATGCATTAATATTCATGTTCTGCTATTTACTCGTATGTTATTCTCTCTCTACCATACACTATGCGCACATGGCCCACAAGTCACGTTACTTCCTCGCACCAATACTGTCATACTCTATGGTGTGAGTACACTATCGAGTCTGTGGAGGTTAATACATTGTCTTTCCCTCTCTCTGGCTACATCGAGTTGATATGTATGTGTGAAAGTATCTCTACTAATGCGTATGGGGGGGGTTTTTTTTTTGTTAGTCGCTCTCAACACTAGCAACACACAACCATTTCTACACACCACACTCTTATCTCTCTCTTCTTTTGAATACTTTCTCTTTTCTCTCTCTCTCTCTCACTCTCTAACCCCTCTTTCTCTCTCTCTCTCACTCCGCTTTCTCACACTCTCCTTTCTCTCTCTCTCTCTTCTGCTTCTCTTCATCTCTCCGCGTCTCTCTCTCTCTCTCGTCTCTCTCTCTCTCTCCTCTCGTCTCTCTCTCTCTCCCACTCTCTCTCTTTCTCTCCTCCCCCCCACCCCCACCTCTCTCCTCTCTCTCTCTCTCTCTTTCTCTCTCTCTCTCCTCCCGCCCCCCCCCTCTCTCTCTCTCTTCTCCTCTCCTCTCTCTCCTTCCCCTTCTCTCCTCATCTCTCGCCTCTCCATCTTCTCTCTCTCTCTCTCTCTCTCTCTCTTCTCTCTCTCTTCACTATCTCACTCACTATCATCTTTATGATTCTCTCACTCTTTCTCTCTCTCCTACTCTATCTTCACTCTGTCTCCCCCCCCCCTCTCTCTCTCTATTTCTCTTTCTTTCTCTTCCTCTTTTGTCTTTCCTCTTTCTCTTTTCTTGTCTATCTCTCTCGCTCTCTCTCTCGTTCTTCTCTCGTCTCTCTCTCTCGTGTCTCTCTCTCTCTCTCATTCTTCTCTACTCTATCTTTCATCTTTCTCCCCCCCTCTCTCTCTCCCTCCCCCCCCTCTCTCTCTCTTTCTTCTCTCTCTCTCTCTCTCTCTCTCTCTCCTCTCTTTCTCTCTCTCTATCAGGCCAATCCAACATTTTTTTTTGTCAGCATTTTTGTTTTTTCGTTACAATGCATTCTGTATTAATATGTTTCCAAGGTAATTAGTGCAAATCTAAACACAACAGCTCATTTTCTTCATCGCCGCTAATAACCGCTCAGCGAATATTGACAGCTTCTGTGCTCGAGCTGAACACAAACACATTAAGTTGCTTTGGTCGATCAGAGGATAAGAATGACTCCGTTAATTAATTGCTTATTATTAGTGTGTCTGATCGTTTGTATACCGTTGAAAATTTTTTTTAAAGTCGATTTTCTTTTGTTTTCGCGTCAGGTATTGTGAAGTGCTGTGGCGATTTTTCCGGAGGTATTATTATCTGGCTGTGTGGAGAAGTGTGCTCTCTCTTTCTCTGATCTGTCTGTATATCTGTCTGCTTTCTATCTGTCTATCTCTCTCGTGTTTATCTAGTCTGTCTGTCTGTCTCTGTCTGTGTCTGTCTCTGCTCTTGTCTCTGCCTCTCTGTCTCTCTCCTCTCTCTCTGCACCTTCCTCTCTCTCTCTCTCTTTGTCGCTATCTTTAACTCTCCTTTATTTCTCTCTCTTTCTCTAATGTATATTATATATTATATTCTATATATATTCTATATATAGATATATATAATATATATTCTATATAGACTGATAGTAGATATACTATGAATAATCTGTGTATATCTATGTATATGACGATATGTATATATGTATATCATACATATATATATAGATAGTATATATATATTATATATATATAATCTTCTATATACTAATATTTATATATATATATATATATCTCTACTCTATAGCATCTATCACTCATCTATCTATATATCTCTATATATATCATTGCATATATATCTATATATATATATATATATTATATATATATATATATATTATAAAAAAAAATACCCCGATATATATATATGTATGTATGTATTAATATCAATCAATAACGGTTATCTCATGTTTGAGCATCATTCCTCTCCACCATCCTTTCGCCACTAAACTATGCAAAATCTTTATAACGCTTTTCTTTCCACTGTACCACGACAAACCCGCAATATCTTTGATATTGTCGCTCAGTCTTTGTCTTCGGGTTTGCCTTCTTCCTCTGTTTCCTATC
>NC_051421.1:5827038-5832038 GCF_015228065.2 Penaeus monodon | reverse complement strand
TATAATTCTATTTCGACAACGGAACAACCTACAGATTTTTTTCTTTATATGAAAGAATCGAAACCTCCATTTTTCCGCCTGGAATGACACAGGTTGTGGAACGCACATCTTGACTACGCCTATTAACCCGACTATTCGCTGGCGGGGAGTCCAATTCCTTTATGCTTTGTTACTCCTTCACCACCCGATAGCTTAATGGGTAGTTGAAGCATTAAACCAAGAGCGCTTTTCACATCCAGCTTACGCTATTATCTCGACGATCGCTGCAGAGGATTCGATGCCTTATGCTAGTTTGCCCCTCACTTTCGACAGCCTATTAGGTAATTATCGTTAATGAAAAACGGAGAGCTTGTCAGGTACTCCTTGCGTTTGCATAAACATGTTGTTAGAATTACGTAATGTGTGTCCTGGCTGCTTACTTTCAGCTTTCATGAAATTACATTTATTACGTATTAAAGTTTAACAAAAGTGTTTGTAGAGTATTCTATGTTTTAGTTTCGTCGTTCTAATGGGTTTTAATCGTCGTAAACTACAATAACATAACGAGATGATAAACACGAGAAACCGATAACGATCGGACCAACAACCTACGAGGAAACAAAAGCAACACTGCGCGACGATCTTAACATATCATGAAAGATTCGTCCATATATGTATACACAAAGACGTGTGTGTGTGTGTTAGCGTATGTGTGTGTGTGTTAGTGTATGTGTGTGTGTTAGTGTGTGTGTGTGTGTTAGTGTGTGTGTGTGTGTGTGTGTGTGTGTGTGTGTGTGTGTGTGTGTGTGTGTGTGTGTGTGTGTGTGTTTGTGTGTTTGTGTGTTAGTGTGTGTGTGCTTTTATGCTCCTCACTTACTCTTTAATTGCCTGCCTCAGATCAAAACAATATTGTTTCGCTGGTCATGCTCCTTTTTCGGTTTAATCACCCAAGTTTCCCAAAGACGCTGATCCAGATGCGCAATAAGCATTGCAATGTCAATAACGACTTTCCTACCTGTCGGAGTTGCTGCTCTATTATTCAACGTGGTGAGGCTTAGGGCGTCACACTCTCTCAAACCTATTGCATGAGATATGATTCAGACTTTGATAAAAAAGTAATTATGCAAAGAACATAAATATTAAAGCAGAGGAAGTTCGCATGCAACTGCCTTTGTACATGGGAGTAATGTTTGCAAGCGTGCGGGAAAATATGCTAAGGTTTATGCTTGAATGTAAGATGTTGCTGGCATATATCATACATAATACTATATTAACACAAACACCATACACACACCACACGCAACAGATATATTCTTAATTTTCATTATTATTATTATTATTATCATTATTATTATTATTATTATTATATTATTATTATCATTTTCATATCATCATTATTATCATTAATTTAGTATTATTTATGATTATATTTATTATTATTGTTTTATTATGATATCATCATCATCATCTTATTATTATTATTGATAATAATGATGATAATAATAATGATAATAATAATAATATTTATTATTATTAATATTAATATACTCAATAGTACATTAATATTATTAATATTATATTACATATTATTAATATTGTATTAGTATTATTATTGTTATTGTTTACCATTATTCTCATTATTATTGTTCTTGTTTATCTTATGGGCCATTATTATTGTTATTATCACTTATTATTATTTTATTGTTTATTGTTTATCATTATTATCATTATCATTTTATAGTGTTCTTCTCTTCGTCTTCTTCTCTTCTTCTTTCTTATTATCATTATTATTATATTAATAATTATCATTATTATTATTATCATTATTTTATTTATCATTATTATTATTATTATTATTTCTTTATTAGTATTATTATTATTATATTATTCTTCTTATTATTATAATTATTATCAATAATGATATGAGAATAATAATAATATGCGATATGTTTTTATTTATCATTTTCATTATCATTATTATTATTATCTTTAATATAATTTCAATTATTATTTATTATTATTATTATCATTTATTACTTATTATTATTATTATTATTATTATTATTATTATTATTATAATTATTATTATTATTAGTATCATTATTATTATTATCATTATTATTATTATTATTATCATTATTTTATTGATAATAATCAATATAATATGATAATTATAATAATAATAATAATATAATATTATAATTAATATCATCATATATATTAATATTGTTCTATTAATATTAATATCTAATCTTGTATTAATACTATTATGTTATTGTTTCATTATTGTTATTATTATTGTTATTGTTATCCATTATTGTCATTATTATTTGTTTATTATCACTAGGATTATTTTATTGTATTATTATCATTATCATTATCATATATTATTAGTGTTTCTTCTTTCTTATTATTATTATTTATTATTATCTTATATTATTACATTATTATTATTATTATTATTGTTATTATTATTATTTTTATCATTATCATCATTTATCATCATTTCCATTTTAATTATTTTTATCATTATTATCATTATTATTATCATTATCATTATTGTTATTATTACACTGGTCACAGCAAAAAACGTCAATATTTTTTAACTGATTTTAGACATTTGATGCGCTGAATCCAAAATACATTGATTTTGCTCAATTCAGGTCAAATTTGTGTTGTTATTGCCAAATATTATATTTTTTTTACAGTTGTTTGTTCCTACATAAGGGTATTAGCCATTTTCGTTGCGGGTATGTACGATATAATTTTCAAGTTGCGCTCTTGAAGGACTCCCCACAGAGCACTGGTCCGTCAGGTTGTTGGTTTCTGTGAGCGGTCAGAGACTACCGTGGCGAACCCACGGGCACACTCTCCTCCCTTAGTCTGGTTCCAAGTGAAACACCTTAGGGTGGCACTGGAGGGACGGGAGTTTTGAAGTGGACCCGAGGGTAGCCACAAGCAGCCTATGGTCGTGCCAAGAACTCAGCACCCCGGTAAACCCTGCAGTTCTGGAGGATCCTCCATCGCGTGCTGACAAGAATGTGGTCGATCTCCTTGGCCACATTACCCGTATCGCTGTACCAAGTCCAGCGATGCGAGTTGGAGCGCTGGTACCAGGAGCCAGAGATCCTCATTTTCTGGGACCTAGCAAAGTCCCGGAGAAGGAGGCTATTCTCGCTGCTGGGATCAGCTCCCGAGCCATGGGGGCCGACAGACATCTCGTAGCCAGCTCGGTCACAGCCGGATACCGCATTGAAGTCGCCCAGAACAATGCGAATGTCTTGCCGGGGGCAATCGTCTGCCACAGATGCGAGTTTTGGCGTAGAACGCCTCTTTCACATCGGTTTTATGTACATCGGTAGGAGCGTATACAGCAATAAGAGACAAGAAGCCAAAAAACATGCTTCAGTCTCAATGCCATGATACGCTCATCAACCGGTGTCACCTCGACTACCGCAGGCTGAAGTCGACTGGAGATGGCTATGGCTACACCCTGGAGGTGGTGACCATCGCTGCGGCCCGACCAGTAGTAGGTGTAACCACCCACACTGATCGTGCCGCTACCAGGTCTTCTCACCTCTGAGAGGGCAGCCACCTCAACTCCCAGTCGCTTCAATTCCCGCGATAGCAGAGGTAACCGCTCATCCTGCCGCAAGGACCGGATGTTCCAAGCTCCTATCCGGAAAGCACGCCTGAGGTTAAGCCTCGGGTGGTCACTCCGGGTGCACGCCACCTCTGCCGCCCCCGCCAACACAGCCCCAAATAAAGGGGGTCGGCAGGCTGTGGGACCGCCTATCCACCTGTGGGGATAGGCGGTCCCACATATATATACATATATATACATATATATGTATATATATGTATATATATGTATATATATATGTATATATATGTATATGTATATGTATATGTATATGTATATGTATATATATATGTATATATATATATATATATATATATATATATATATATATATATATATATATATATATATATATATATATATATATATGCTCTAGATGGGGATGTCAAAAAGTGTAGGGTATGACAGCTGTTTGATGTAAAAACAAATGCAGTAGAAAATACCCTCAAAACTAAATTTCTATTTCTTCTTAAACACCAAATTCCTCCAATGGATTTAAGAGCAGGATTCCCCTCTCAATTTCATTTACTGTCCTTGTTTCAAAATAAGTCTTCATAGTAGAATTGTACTGTGAAGAGAGTGAGTTTGCAGTTATTGTCATAAACCCTGTATCTAAATAATTCAGAGAGGGACTATACGAAGTAACATTATGGCCTCTTTATTTCGTGCTCAGTTCAAAAGGCCAACCAACCTTCTCAGTATTATACTCGGCAAGGCAGGGCTCAGAAGGTTCTTTATTTGACGTGTCTGCCGTTAGTTAAGAACTAAGCGCTGGGGTACGTGCCATCCTGCTCTGAACATTTTAAGTGGATCTATAATATCTATGTTGCATGCTGTAACCAAAACTTGGTAATAAAAACACCTATTTCTGATTATTCCACCTTTGGAAGGGTAAATTAATGTTGTTCAACTTTAATTGCAACTGCAACAACATTTTTTGCTCACATTTGAGATCTTTGAAAAAATACTTTCCATTTCCCCCATTTGTCAGGCTTAATACAAATGTCACTGTGGATCGCTATACAAACCATAGTTCAAGATTTACAATGACAATATCAAAAATAAAATGCAAATCAGTTATCTATCTATGAAGAATATATGGATCACTTTATACTAACCAACAAAATCTCCAATACTTTTTTTTACTTTTCTCATCTTGGTAAAGTACATTTTTCCTATCCATATCTAAAGCTTTGTTTAAAACATTGTAACATTAATATGCAAGTAAATAAAAAATATAATCTATTTCCCAATTTTTCCTGATATTGTGTTGAAATGTAGGCCTACTTTCTCGCCTCAATACTGCATATGTTCACGTTTTTATTAAAATCCAATTGTCATTCGAGAAACTACTTTATAGATTTCGTTTTATTCCTCT
>NC_051421.1:5806884-5816938 GCF_015228065.2 Penaeus monodon | reverse complement strand
TCATCATCATCATCATCACATCATCACATCATCATCTCGATCATCATCATCATCATCATTATCACTCATCATCAGTCATCATCATCATATTATCTTATATCATCATCACTATCATTTGTTATTATTCCGTATCATTATTATTATTATTGTTATCACTTATTATTATTATTATTATATTATTATTATTATGACTATTAGTATTATCCTTATTATTATTGTTGCTGTTGTTGTTATTGTTTATATTATTATTATGTTTTTATTATTATTATTATTACTATTATTATTATTATTATTATTAAAATAGTTATTGTGCAGTAGCAATATTTATTATCATTACTACTACTACTATTATCATTATTATTGTCTTTATCATCATTATCATTATTATCGTTATTATTATCTTTATTATGATCATATTATTATTGTTATGATGATGTGATGATGATTATTATCATCATTATCATTAGTATTATTGTTCATTATTATTATTATTATTATTGTTTATTATTATTATTATTATTATCAATCATCAATCATCATCATCATCATCATCATCGTTATTATTACTCCTATAATTTTTATTATTACAGTTATCATTATCATTATTATTATCTATTAGTATTATCATTATGATTATTATCACTATTCTTACTATTATTACTATCATTATTATCATTATCATTATTATCATTATTATTATCATCATCATTATCATCTTCATCATTATCATTTCATCATCATCATCATTATCATCTTCATTGTCATCATCATCCTCATTATTATTATTATTATTATTATTATCACTATTATTATCATTATTATTATTATTATTGTTATGATTATTATTATTATCCTCCTCCTCCTCATTATCATTTATTATTATTAACATTATTATTATTGTTATTCTCATTATTAATATCTTTATTATCATTATTATTTGAGACAACCCTGGATTAAGGGGCCTGTGGGACGATCTGGGAGTCGTGGCTTGGGCAGATCGATCGAACTTTTCGTGAAGAGTTATAGTTTGAGGGACCCTCGTGGGTGGAACGAAGAGAAGATACAGCGATGCGCCCCCGCCGGCGTTAGCTCCCTAATGATGGTGATGATGATGATGCTGATGATGATGATTATCATTATTATTACACAAGTCAAACAGCAACAAAAACAATCGTCAATAATTTTTTAACTGATTTTAGAAAATTAGGATGCGCAGAATCCAAAAATAACATTGATTTTGCTCAATCAGGTCAAATTTGTTTTCTATTGCCAAATATTGTTTTTTAAGGTTGTTGTTCATTCATAAGGGTATTAGCATTTTTGTGGCGGGTATTATGATATAATTTTCAAGTTGCGACCGCACATTTTTTGCTAACATACATTTTTTCCTTATTCAGATGAATGATATGGATTCGTCCAGAAGGTCTTGCAGAAATAAGCCGGATGTCATTCTGCTACATCTGCGGCGATACACCGTTGTTCCTAACAGGAAACCAGTCACAAGTTTCGTAAAGCGTGCTTATCATGCTTATTTTGGCATGAAACTTGGTGATCAGCACAAAGCTTGGGCGCCCTCACATGGTCTGGCAAGAAATGCACCGAGTATCTACGTCGCTGGACCCATGGAAAGAAGGACGGGCTGAAGTTTGGAATTCCTATGGTTTGGAGAGAGCCGAAAAACCATGTCAGTGACTGTTACTTCTGGCTATTAATTTGACTGGGATCAACAGAAAGAACCAGAGCAGCCTGAAGTATCCTGATCTTGAATCAGCACGTCGTCCTGTACCTCACTGTGATGAAGTTCCAGTACCTGTCACAGCAGAGTTAAGTGACGAAGAATTCTCCAGTATTGAAGACAATGAAGTAGTTTCCTAGCGATGATGCCGATGACGCTCCGCATCCCTTTTCCCAGAGCTAAATGATTCTTGTCCGTGACCTCAACTTGCCAAAGTCATCCGCCGAATTGTTGACATCAAGACTGAAAGAAAAAAAAAACTTTTTTCTGACAGTACTCGCATCACTTTCTACCGCAACAGACATCAAGAATACTTCGTTTTTTTCTTTGAAGAGAAAGACTTGATGTACTGTACAGATGTTTCACAGCTTCTCGCACAATCTTGGATTGCCACAGTACCAACCTGTAGAATGGAGACTGTTTACTAACAGCAGCAAGAGATCGCTGAAAAGCCGTTCTGGTGGCACACGGCAACCAGTTTGCCTCTATGCCGCTGGCCCACTCGACTACACTGAAGAAGTATGAAGTATCTGAAGGAGAAAATTCGTTATTGTCAGCATGAGTGGATGATCTGATAGTAGGGGACCGAGCTCAGCATTACACGAAAAGGATGGTCTCTGCGGAGGAATTGGAGCCTAGCAGATCAAAGAACGTCCATCAACGCCCCTCTGGTGGACAGAGGCAGGAATACTCTTCCCACCCCTGCACATTAAGCTTGGCTTGATGAAGCAGTTCACCAAAGCTCTGGACAAGGATGGTGGCTGCTTCACTCACCTGTGCCATGCTTTTCCAGGAGTGACCATGGAGAAATTGAAAGCTGGCATCTTTGAGGACCTCAACTATGTCAGCTCATCAGAGATCCAGAGTTTGAAAACTCAATGATAAAGTCGAACTGGAAGCGGTGGAAGGCATTTGTTCTGGTCGTAAAGAACTTCCTTGGCAACAACAAGGCCAGCAACTACGCAGACTCGTCACCAAAATGCTGACTGCCTTCAAAACCTTGGATGCACATGACAATCAAAATGCACTACCTATTCTCACACATGGATCGGTTTCCTGAGAATCTGGGATCAATGAGCGACGAGCAGGGGGAGAGATTTCATCAAGACATGAAGGAGATGGAGACCAGGTATCAGGGACGGTTGGAATGCCGTCATGATGGCCGATTACTGTTGGACTTTGAAGAGAGACATCCCTGCCGCTGCACATTCGAGGAGCTCAAAGAAACGGAAGTGTCAGCACTGAATGATCACTGATGACCAAACATCTAGTTTTCATGCATCTGTCTTTATTAGTGTCGTTGTCTACTGATCAACGTGATCAATTCTGATCGATGTTCAGCATTGATCAGTAGATATTGTAATAGTTACCAATGTAATTCAATGTTGATGTCAATACAGATACCGATCAATGTTTGCAACATGTCGATAATTATAAATTGGGTGAGAAAACAAAATAAAAAAAAAATATATCGGATGTATAAGTAACACAAATAAAACAAAAATGCCGCTCTAATGTATTCCACTTCGTAAAAGAAAACGATTTTCCTATATTCACTTAGTCGAAAAAACTTGACCTGATCGGGGAAAATGGATGGCATTTTTGGATCCAGCGATGCAGATTTGCTCTAATCAGTTGAAAAAACTAAGACAACTTACAAAAATAACCCATGTTACCATTGTTATTATTATCACACATTATCATATGTTATTGTTATCATTATTTTTTTTTTCTTCGTCTTCGTCTTCTTCTCCTCCTCCTTCTTCTTCTTATTATTATTATTATTATTATCATTATCATTATTACTATTATTATTATTATTATTATTATTATTATTATTATTATTATTATTATTATTATTATTATTATCATTATTATTATTATTATTATTATTATATGTACATACATACATGTATGTATATAAATACATACATACATACATACATATATATAATATATATAATATATATAACATACACATATATACACACTTATACATGTATATGTGTATATGTGTGTGTTGTGTAATTCATGTCCACTGAGATCTAAAATTACTACCACACACAACACACACACACACACACACACACACACACACACACACACACACACACACACACACACACACACACACACACACACACACACACACACACTCCGAGATATAGATACAACACCCACTAAAGTTCAGGTTGCGGAAGCGCCATCTGTGCCTGAACTCCACTACAAATGAGTTGCCAAGTCTCCTATTTCCAAAAAAACACAACAAAAAAACGTCGCCATGCAAACCTCTCTTATGGTTATTATTATCATTATTATTAGTGTCACTATTATCATCATTATTATTATCATCGTTGTTATTATCATTGTTATGCTCATTATTATTATTGTTATTATTATTATCATTATTATTATTATTATTATTATTATTATTATTATTATTATTATTATTATTATCGTTATCATTATCAATATTATCAATAGTATTATCAATATTATTATCATCATTATTATTATTGTACACACACACACACAAAACGCACACACACAAACACACACCACACACACACACCACACACAAACACACACACACACACACCACACACACACACACACACACACACACACACACATACACAAACACACACACAAACACACACACTCTTTGAAAAATAGACACAAAACCCATAAAAAACTGACAGATTGCGGAAGCGCCATCTGTTGCCTGAAAGCCACACTACAAACGAGTTGCCAAGTCTCCTATTTCCTTCCCCCCTTCAAAAAACAAAACAAAAACGCCGCCATGCAAACCCTCCCCCAGATTCCCGTCTTCCTAACTCTGTTGCATAAACCTCGATGTAAACACAAACTTGCGAGAGAAAATCACGGTCGTGGGTTAATTTTTCTTCCCTTTTTTTCTTGTTCTTCGGGAAGTTGTTGTATTATCATTGTCTCTCTGGCATTTGTGTTTTGTGATAGATATCGCGGTAAAGGAGGTTTTTTTTGAGTCGAAATGCTGCGTCAGTTGGTGAATTCTACGGCGAGAGTTGCTGCTCAGAGGCGAAGGTTCGTGATATAATGGAAAATTAATATTAAAAGTGTAACTAATATTACGTTTAATCGTGTTTGCTTTCTTTTTTTTTTTGACGGTTTCTTAGCTCTGGTGACGGATTTGTGTGTCTGTTATTCATATATTTAACCTTTTATGTCTTCCCTGGCTATTAGGGTCGAAATTGTGGGGTTTTGGGGGGTGGTTGGGGGGAGGGGGTTTCTGCGGCATAATTACTACGTATTTGCGTACTGGAGAGTGAGAGGAATCCATCGATACCAGAATTGTGGTGGTTGGTTATGCGAAGGTATTCCAAAAAAATTACCCGAGGATATCGTCTTCAACTTGCCTTAATTTATTGCGTATGTACTTGTAACTATCAACCAAAGTTCCTGTTACTCCAGCTACTCCTAGGGATCCTCAAACCTAACAGTATGATCCAAGGAGTTTTCATAACTATTATTATTTTTATTCGAATTTCCAGACCCTACCTGTTCACCGTATATCCCCATCAGGGTCTCCGCCTCTGGACCCCCACCCGATTGCTGGAGGCTTAATACCCTAGTTTCTTAATTTATGACTTTATTATTTGCCTTTGGAAATTGTTATTTGTATCATTGAGTTTAGCTTTCCTCTTCTTGTATGTTGCACAACTTAATTATTATTGACTTCTGAAGGAAGTGCTATAGATGAAAAGTGTCTTAGTTTCTGTCATTTTATCCATTACAGGCAAACTTTACCTTATGGCCAAGGGCTGTGCAAAACTATACTCTTTAACCTAGGAGCACATCCTCTCAAGACTGATTCCCATGATTGTTATAGCCTCTTATATTCTCGGCCCTCTGGTACCCTGCTTATTCTGGCAAGATAGTCATTTTCCAGCATTATCTTCACATAATATAGTGATGGAAGTTTCTTGTCCTCTGCTGGATTGTCAAGAGCAGAGGTCACAATCATTGCTTAGGTCACTGATGAATATGCCAGTATGTAATTCTCTCTCTCTCTCTCTTTCTCTCTCTCTCTTCTCTCCTCTTCTCTTCTCTCCTCTCTCTCTTCCTCTTCCTCTCTCTCTTCTCTCTCTCTCTCTCCCCTCTCTCTCTCTCTCTCTCCTTTTCTCTTCTCTTTCTCCTTTCTTCTTTTCCCCTCTTTCTCTTTTCCGCTCTCTTTCTCTCTCTCTCTCTCTCTCTCTCTATCTCTCTCTCTCTCTCTCTCTCTCTCTCTCTCTCTCTTTTGCTCTTTTGCTCTTTCTCTTTCTTTCTCTCACTCTTCTTTTTTTTCTCTCTCTCTCTTTCTTTTTCATTTTCTTTCTCTTTCTCTTTCTCTTTCTCTTTCTCTTTCTCCTGAAAATTCAAGGGTAATTCTTTACAGTACTGATTCCCTCACTAGAGACAAAGTCTACAACTCCATGTTACAAAATTTATTCAGCAATCTAAGTTGCCATGATTGAGCATACCCTTGGGGGAGGGTTGATGGGAGTCTCTGCCCCCCTACACCCCCCCAGGAAGCACTGTCTTCACCTGTGTATGCACAGCAATATAGAGCTGAAACTCGTGAGCACTGAGTACACTTTTTCTGCAATCTCTTTCCTTTAATTGTGACATTACTGTTCACGTCTACAAGTTATTTCTTGTACTAGCAACTGCAACTTCTAGTCCTCTAGAAGAATACCATCTTCAGTTTGCCCTACCTTAGTGCATCCATACTGTAAAGATTAACCAGTTCAAGGAATTGGGTAATCAAGCGAGGTTCTACCAATTGATGTTCTGGTGATTAAGTGAAGACGATTGTAATAAATTCACAAAGAAATCATTGTGACAGTGCATGTACTGATCTCCAGTCTGTTAACAGTAGTCTGCCATTTAGAGATGAACAAATTTGGTAATTTCTTGACAAGCAGATATAACATTGTTGTCTGAGAATCCAGGAATTTAAGGACTTCGATCATGTATACAGTATTGTAAATTTCATTAGTATGATAAAATACTATGAATCTAACTGTATGTTTATCTTTAAGGTTGGGAATCCAGTTACTTCAGCCAAGAGTCACCAGTCACTAGCATTGATGAGGACAAGACAACAGCTACTATTTTAAACCAGGAAGCAGATTCTGGGCTCATGGTAGATGCATACAGCCAGGTGAAATATATTCTTATGTTTGGGTGGTAATATTTCTGTAAAGTAGTGACAGAGTGCTTTATTTTTGTAGAATTATTCAATTATTCTCAGCTTTCAGTGGCTATATCAGTCATTCGGATCAAGAATGAATGAAGGGTGTGATTTTTACAGTAATTGATATGGTATAATCTAAGTTATAATATGTCTATTTCCATACACATTTCTCGTTCCCTATTTATTTATAAAACGTTGACGTTTCTGAACTTAATTTCCAAGCTAGAATTTCTGATGATGATATTGTTTCATAGGTTCTGTCAAAAGAAGATATTCTGTCTTATATTTGTAAATCTAACTGTCTTGAAATATATTATATGGCTGAATTAATACAATGCAATTATTTAAGTCATTGAAGCATTTATGTGTAAAAGAATGATTAAAGACATGATTGAAATAACCAAGGTAGGAATTCTTAAAAGAAATTTTATGCAATACTCACTCTATTATTATATTATATATATATATATATATGTATAACATATTCTTTTAAGAACGTGTATATTTTCAGGTTGGATTCAGACTAAATAATGGGATGAAAGTGTTAGGCCCTATTGCTATATTCCCTAGATCTGTTCTTAGTTGGAAGGTGAAATCTGTAGAGGATATCAATGAAGATTCACTGTCTCTCTTTCACATGCTGGTACCTAAAATTGGTAAGTTTTTAGTAACCTTTTAGTGTTTTCATTTATTTGTTTGTTTTTTTAGTTTGTTTTCCCCCGTCGACTGCCTGTTCAATGTCATGAGTGAAGTTCTTATCATTATTCAAAGCAGGAATAAATCTGATTCCAAAGTCCTTTATTGTATGGAGTAGAATTCCATATGATCAACCTTACCGAAAGCTTTTACAAAGTCTGAATATATTGCATAAGCTTCTTTGTTCTCAGTTTGGTCTCTTAGTATGTGTCCAGTTTTGATCTTGTTTTCTTTTTCTAGGAACTGGGCAATTTTTTTTTTATCTTGCTATCCTTGCAGACATTTTTATTATGTGAAGTGTTAGTGTCATTGGTCTGTAATTTTTAGCCTGACCTTTGTTTCCAGCCTTTGAGAAAGGAATTATATTTCCCTCTTTAACTGGGTTTGGGATAAGTACCATGTCCAGGGATTTTGCTCATATATATACCAGTGGATTTCATATCATTTCTATATAGTATTTAAAATGATTGCATGAATTTCATCAGGGTCCAGCTTCTTCCTCATTGGTTGTGAAATTCAGTAGTCAAGTGATAATGTTTACAATTACATTATTTCCTAATTAAATCCAAAAAAAAATTCTTTGCAAAATAAAGAATTATCTAAAAGTATTGTTTTTTTGTTCATTTTCTAATTAGAGGCTGTAAAATGAATATCAAGAGCTATTTTATTATGTAAAGAAATTAGTACTTCTATTTAATAAAGATTTGTAAAGGAAAAGAACAATACTGTTTTTGGTTATTTTTATAATGATAATAATGATAATGATAATGATAATAATATTTATAACTATTGTTATTATTATTGTTATTATTATTGTTATTATTACTGTTATTATTATTGTTATTATTATTGTTATTGTTATTGTTATTATTATTGTTATTATTATTATTGCTTCTTGCAGATCTTTTAGTGATTGGTGTAGGAGACAAAGGCAATAAAGTTGACCCTCATATTGTGCACTACATGAAGAATAAAGGCATTACATTGGAGGTAAGCTTGTTAATTGGCTTGCTACATTATTAAGGGAAATAATTATAATTCTCTATTATAGATGATAAATGTTAAATCACCTCTTAATCAAAGGTCAGGGGAGTGTACGGAGCTGCAATAAAGGATTTTCTGAAAATGTTGAAAAGAGAAATTGGTGCATTAAATAGATGTTGACAGCTTGCAGCACCAGCCTGAAGGTTTGTCATTCCTTAAATAAATAATGCTAATTATGGAAATGCAAATATATGATGATGCAGATGTTAGTAAGTTCAAAGGGTATGTTGTTTATATATATGTCCGACTGAATTGGGCTTCATTCTTTTATTTTTTAGATATGGAGATAAATTTTGAAGGTTGTTTAGAGTTAACACGTTGATGTTTCGAGGGAATCCTATGTATTGGCTTATCTGCAGTAGAAAATGGATTAGAAGCTGAATATCTGCAGTAGAAAATGGATTAGAAGCTGAATGTCTTATTCTGTAAAGTGAGGAACTTGTTTGAGTATCTTCTTTAAAAGCAAATGTCTATCAGTGTATTGGCTGTAAAGAGCTCTTTTTATTCATACAATGTACAACTTATTTATATAGTAATATAGTCTAGGTTTAAAGTATGTCAGATTTTTGTGAATATGAATTGGAGTAGAATAGTTTTGTGTTAATATTTGTTGAATTGATAATTTTTTTTCTGATGTAAGACAATAAACATAAAAATGTTAAAATAAAGAGATATATTTCTGTACACACATATAAGTATATATTTTTTACTAGTCTTAGACTTTGACTAAATACTGAGTATTTTTGGTCTCAGAGCATTCCTCTCTTGACTCTTTTCTAAAGAAAGAAAGAAAAAAAAAAAGATTTTATATATCTCCTTCCTTCCAAAGTTGGCAGTGTGTGCATAGCATTAGAAATTGACTTTTCAAATTCTTATTGAAATTCCTTGGAAAGATTATTGATTTTATATCTTGTAACATGAGTTTAGGTACCCATACACAAATAAAGCCATGATAGAGAACTGAATTCTCACTCATGCATGTATGGACACACACACACACACACACACACACACACACACACACACACACACACACACACACACACAGACCACACCCCACACGCACACACGCCACACGCACACACGCACACACGCACACACGCACACACGCACACACGCACACGCACACACCAAACCACACACACACACACACACACACACGCCACACACACACACTCACGCCACCACACACACACACACACGCCACACACACACAGCCACCCCACACACAAGCCACACACACACAACCCCACCACAACCACACCACACAGCCCCCACACACACACGCCACACACACACACGCCACACACACACAAGCCACCACACACAAGCCACACACACACAAGCCACACACACAAGCC
>NC_051421.1:5780974-5795974 GCF_015228065.2 Penaeus monodon | reverse complement strand
AGACATTGTAATTATCATAATAGTAGTATTATTACTAATAGCAATATAAGATCAAAGAACATATTTCCAAAAATCAAGGAAAAGGTTTAACAGGTGAGATAGGTGTTGTAAATTGACTCCTAAGTACTTATGGAGCCATATGCAAGTCAAAGCACTGATAAACTAAACTCACAATAATCATGGCAGCATTGGATTAATTTCAGTTTATCAAAACAATATGTATGACTGTATTTACTGAAATGTAAGACTTCAGTAATTAATGAATGTTTTTTTTTATATTGATAATATGAGTCTGTTCTGGGTAAAACACATTGCAGCAGGGGCAAATTTCCTTACACCCTTCAGTAATTTGTGAAGTAAAATCCCCAAATAGGAGAGAACTTCAGCAGTAGTTGTAGAGAGAATTCATGGTAGCACTTGCACCAAGTTTGACATGTGTGGTTAGTGATGTTAGCGCTATAATTTCTATTTCTCCATCACTCATTTTCAGGCAGTGAAGTTACAAAATCAGAAACGCTAAATGATTTTTTGAAATGTCACTCATAAATCCATAGAATGTACAGTGCTTATTCTTACAACAGCCAAAGTCTGGCCTTAGCTGTAGGTGAATACAAAAATGTTTGTCCTGTGTATGCTAACTTGTTGATAATTGATACGTGTCCAGTTTCAGGTTTTAAATTCATGACATCTTAATGATGTAAGATGTATGTAATTCTAATTAAGTTCTGTTTTTTTTTTCCCCAGACTGCACTACATGCTCAGTTGCTGAAACCAGAGATGGAATGCTTTAAAGGAGATACAAATTTTGACTGTATGGGAGCCATCAAAAGAAGGTAATTAAGGGTATATGTTCTTTTTGTGCTTTTTCTAGTTTCTTCTAACTCTGGATATATCAAGAACTAATAACCATTAACCCATTGCCACTGGTGATGGCATGGATGTAGTACATGTCATGCCCATTCTAAGTTGAGTTTATTAATTGTGTTTACATATAGATGATTTCCCGAGTGTTTATTCACCAGGGAATCTATTTCTAGGCTTGCATATTTCACCTGTTTACCCTTTTTCTTGATTTTTAAAAATATTTTTAAAAGGTTTAATTTATTATAAATAATGTTAATTACATTGTAAAAGTCATAATGGAGATAATAATATCAACATCAATACTGATATCATTAAAATTCAGTCACCATTTAAATATTATTTTTCTGTCTTGTTCACAGGGAAGCAGATGTTGTAGTGTTTGAAGCTGGAGACATATATAGTGCAGGACTGCACTATGAGCTTGTCCCTTTCATGGGGGAACAGTACAATCTTGATACCCTAGAATATTATGTTGTTGCAGTTTCAAAGGAAGATGACCCCGATACAGACGTTCTGTATCTCAAAAGTATGATAATGTTTTCTTGACTGTTTGGATGTACATGTGCATATCTAGGAGCATTGAGAGAGCTTAATTGCATGGCTACTTATTATAATCAAACTTATTTTGCCTTTTGTTGTTTTTTCAAGATAAGAGAACATGCCATCCTGCTGTCATGCATGGTGGTGGATGGGTAGTGCCTATGGCTTACCTCATCAACAACAACCTCATTCGCCAGTACAGCTGTAACTCTGTGAGAGCTGCGTCTGAATATTTTGAGAAGTCTTGTGCCCCGGGTTCTCTCAGCAGGTTTTACCGCCACAATATGAACCGCCTAAACCTTTGCCATCTCTGCCACGGGATTGGAAGTGGATTCTGTGCCCGAGATCATAGTGAACCCTATTATGGATTCACAGGTTTGTAGGAAAAGCTAGCCTGAGCAGTGCCCTAGGAGAGGTTGAAGATGATTTGTAAATGCTTTCAAATTTTTGAAATTAGAGATCATGAAATCAGAATCATACTTTTAAAGCTAGTACAGCTAGAAATTCCTTTAAATGATTTTTTTTCCTTCTTCTTCTTCTTTTTCTTCTTCTTCCCCTCACCTAATCACTGAGAATTTATAAAAATATTTTGACTATACTTTGTGTATTTAGTTATAGCTTTTATAACTTTCTCCACCAGGTGCCTTTAGATGCCTAGTGGAGGGGGGTGGAGACATAGCTTTCCTAAAGCACACAACTGTTCGAGAAAATGTGGATGGAAAACGGAAAGAATGGTGGGCAAGGAACCAGCTTACTGCAGACTATCAGTTGGTTTGCAGAGATGGTAATAATTTATGTAGTTGGATTTTTTTTTCACCTTCTTTGATAACTTGCCCTAAGCTCTGTTACTTCTTCATGCTGATATACTTTTTCTAAAATGATGTATCTCATATTTGCACAACAACTTCCTCCTTAGCATGTTGGGTTTGGGTTTGATCTTATACTTAGTTTTGTACTAAAATTACATTTTTCAAACCATGGACATAGTAACTGTCTGCCTTGTACCTAATGTGGATTAAGAATGCTCATATTCTCTCAGGTACTCGAGCCTCGGTAACAGATTACCAGGATTGCAATTTGGGCACAGTCCGTTCAAATGCAGTTATGACCCGGGGAGGTTACCTTTATAACGAAACAGAAGTAGCAGCTTACACCAATCTCCTGTTATATGCTCAACAACATTTTGGTCGTGACTCTGATGACGAATGGAAGTAAGTACTGGTATTTCTCAGAGTTTAGTCATGGTTATCATTGGGTAGGAATGAGGAACTGAATGCCTTTGTGTTAAGAGATTTGGACTAATTTGAGGCTTTGTATTCCAGCTTCAAAATGTTCCACTCTGATGAACCATATGCGGATCTGATCTTCCAGGTAAGTTGTGAGACTTTGGGAGTCTAGTGTCTCTAAAGAGGTTTTAATTTTGCCTTTGTAAATTAAGGAATTGAAACATCAGTATAGACTCCTCTTCAATTTGAAGTTATATCATGTTGAGAATGCTTCTCTATGAAAATGAATGTTACTTTTAGTAGTGTACAAAAAAGAATTTCTGTTTCAGGATGCAACACAACAACTTGTTCCATTACCGGAAGAAGAGCAGCATTATCATCCGTATTTAGGTATTTATCACTAATATGTAGTGAAAAAACAGAAGTAAGAGTAATTATGCAATATACTTGCTTTAGGTTATGTTTAGAAATCTGTAATCTTTGTAAAGGTGTAGATTTGTTGTCATTATTATATTCATTCATAGGAAGTATCTCTATTGATGCTTGCAAATATTACCCCTACTAGGTATTGAGTTCTTAAACGCACGCTATGAAGTAGATTGCACTGCTTCATCCCCGTGTTTGCAAGTGTCATCGGCATTGATGGCATTTTTAGTGATCCTCTGTCTTGCAAACTGAAGGTCTGCTTCTCTCAACTGTAAGTAAATTTATTTATGTTATTTTTAGGTTTTGGAAACTTCAAGTAAAACAATTTTTGTTATTTAGATATGTTCATATCTGATTTTCTTATACTCCTAGATGAGTTACAATATATCTATATGGTATACATTTCTATTCAAGTTATTTTTCCTTTCAGTTAGTATCTAGTAAAACCTTAGAAATGAGACCATGCTGCATCATCATCATATCAAGAGACAGCAGTGCTTCATGCTGTTCTAATCAACTGTGATCATGAAAATGCATAACAAGGTTGTGCTCCAGAATCTCCCAAACAAGGTGTGTTTGTGCCACCGCAATTACAAGCAGGTGTTATATTGTATGCATTACTGAAAGATTAATATTCATAGGATCGTCCCAGTGTATTATGTGTTACAGTGTAACATCCTGTTGTAGTTTTTATACATTGAAAATTTAAATGCATATTTGAAAAAAACAATCCTTATATTGCCATGTATGTCACAAATAGATGAATTAATAAATATTGATAATGTTCATAGTGATAATAGTATTGACAATAAAATAATACCAGTAATAATAATGATGATGTTAATAAAATAATAATGATTATTATTATTATTACTATTTATTATTTTTTTTATTTCAAATTGTACTTTATCTTTACCAGCAGCAGCTAGTATTGAATTTATTAATGGCAATTATGGTTTTATATTAGTATTGTGATCTTTAGATTAAAAATAATTCAGATCTATAGATGTATATTTTTGGTATGCTAAGGTAATCCATAATCTTTGGATTTATATTGATCTGGCTGGCCATCAGCTTGTCCAGATGTTTTAACAGATGTACATATGTACTTATGCATGTGTAGATACATGTACACATATGTATGAGTGTGCGAGTTAGTGAGTGAATGTACACATACACATACACATAAAAATGAGAGCACATACAAATACACAAAAACACAGACAAACACATGGACAAGTTGCATATTCATGCACACACACACACACACACGCACACACACACACACACACACACACACACACACACACACACACACACACATACACACACACACACATACACACACACACATACACACACACATACACACACATATACACACATACACACACATACACACACACACACACACACACACACACACACACACACACACTCACACACACACACACACACACACACACACACACACACACACACACACACACACACACACACACACACACACACACACACACACACACACACACACATTTATATATATATATTTATATATATATATATTTATATATATATATATATATATATATATATATATATATATATATATATATATAAATTTATATTTATACATATATACATATGTACATACTTGTGCAGTAGAATTGTTGATTCTGTTGATTGATGTGCAAATAGACCAAAGCCAATTTTGCCTGAATTTGAAATAATGGGACATTTATCATGTGTCAGTTAGTATTTTTATAATGCCATAGTTTTACCAAGACTTGTAGTAATTTCTTAAAGGAAATATTTTTCAGAGCTTGAATAAAGGGTAATGTACTTTGCCAAAAATATTTTCCAGACTGGATCTCATGAACCCTGATATGTAGTAAATTGAATTGCCAGTCTTAAAATACTTATTGGAGTGTAAACAGGTAATCTGCATAACTGATTACTTTGTTGTTCCATATTGTTTATTTTTATAGGTCAGTATTTGATCATTTTTATACTGAATATATGAAGCAGGTCAGAATTACTTGGATGAAAGATAGATGTACCTGGGTATTGTTATTATGTTTAACAAGAAACTCAATACAGCATAAATTTTTTCTTCTTCAAAAAGTATGTGGCTCTGAGGAAGGTAATTTTATCCACTTCCAGTATGTATGTTGCAATGGTAAATGAGGTTACCTTTATTGCTGATTGGAAATTGTCAGTTCTGCAACAAAATACACTTAGAAATGCTGTGTAAGCATTCTTTGAATAACACCCATAACTATGGATAGATAGTCTGACAGGTATTAGCATTTCCAGTGTCAGTATTCAGTTTTCATTTGACTGAATGAAATAGTAAAAGCTCATTCATTGTGGTTATATATTTTGTGTAATGTTTGAGACTTTATACTCATGGAATTTTTGTATAGAAACTATACATTTATAACAATTTTGTTTGTGATAAGGCAACCTATGTTACTAATCACTTTCTTATTTGTAAATATGTGGGAAAAGAAAACCAAATTCACAGCTTTTATATCTATGTATTTTTTTAGAATGTGTTGTTCAGTTTCTGTTTTGTAGCTCATACAATATTTAAATATATTATGAGGATGAAATCATAAAATGTCATGCATTATGCATTTATAAACATTCCGTCCAATTTGTGATAAAATATTTATTGTTTTTTTGTACATCTGATCAACATTATGAAGGACATCGAGTTCTTACTAGATTTATTTATTTATTTTTTTTTATTATTATTATTATTATTTTACAAATAAGCATATTTAATGTGATACATTGCAGTTATATAATATTGAGGTTCAGTTTGTTTTCCTTTCTTATAGATATTTTTTTTTTTGGGGGGAATACTTCAGAAGGACAATAAAAAATCTTTGTTATTAATAAAAAAGCAAGAACAGAGTATTGCATTTTGATGTAATATAACAAACTTCCTGTGAGAGAAAGTATTGTATTGTAATTTAGAAATTTATATTTTAATTTCATTAGCAATAAGGTCAGTTATAACTAATATGAAATATGTATTAAACAATGTTCTAAAGAGTTAATGTGAGAAATATGAATTGTTAACATTTGTTCTAGGCCTTTTTTTTTCCCCTGAAAACACAAGTTAAGTTTCCAAGTTAAACTTAGAAAAATATGGAAAAAGAAAAAAAGATATTATATACTTTCTTAGACCTTTAGCTCAAATAAATGGGCTTTTGCCTTTGATATAAGTACAAAAAAACTAGAATTTCATTATCCTATATACAACCCTACAAACAAAGGGATTTTGTTCTCAGGAGCTAAGCTAAGGGGACAACAGCATCCATCAATGGAATGGGATTTGCATAGGGATAATAAAAATTGAGCTTTGTTGCTTTGGAATACCTAAACATCTGAAGAATTACCCAGTCAGATACTCCCCCCTATTCCCTTGCTCGTGGTTGTAGGAGGGTATAGGAGATGGAGACTGGGGCCTAATGCAGGGGATCACTCCTACCTTGGACCTCAGCCCTTGCCTCAACTAATTTTGCATGGTCTTTCCTTCTCTCCCTTTCCTTTCTCTTCTTCATCATCCCCTTCTTCTGTCTATTTCCTAAAGTGTAAGAGCCGAATGAAAGGATGAAAGGTTGCTTTGTGTCAGTCATGAACGGCCTCTGGGAGCCATGGACACAGTATTCCCTTGGTTAATTGTCTAGTCCTTTCCCCTCATGGGGACCCTGATGGGTAGACCGTTTTCTCTCCCCACTTATTTCAGGCTCACCATGGCCAATAATGAAGATGTTTTACCCTTATTAGGGGCATTAAGACTTGCCCTTTCATCAGCTAGCCTATCTAAATCTGATTTCATTGGTTTCCCAACCACTCTCTCCTTTGACCATGGCTCTGATTGATACTAATACCCCCTCCTCAATGTCTGCGATCAACTCTATCCATTCCGAATCATCCACCCAGGTCATTACTCAACCATCAAGATACACTCCTTCCTCTGTTCCCATCCCTCCTAATACTACTATTCATCCTCATTGTCTTGCATACCACCCCATCTTCCTCCTGTCCTCATCCTTCTACTGCTTTTACCTTTACAAACCTTTTGATAAGTACCCTTTTTGGCCCAGCCAAGTGGGATCAATTCTTTCTGATTCCCCCTACAGCCCCATACTCTGACAATACCCTTCTCTTCCAACACTGTCTCCAAAAACAAGTATGCAAAGTTCCCTTTAACAGTCGTTCTGATTGTTCACACTGTCACAGTTACATCTGAGTCTCAAGCTCATGCAATATTTACCCTAACAGATCTCACAAACTAGACCTCACTCTACGTGAAGCCAGACAGGAAGCACACCAACAAGGTTTTCTCTTTCTATCTATCCCAAACTGTACTTTGCTCCGCTCGGCTCTACCCCGAACCAACCTATCTCTACTATCTCTCTCCCCTCGTCAAATTCCTTTTCCAATCTAAATCCAGGTACTCCAATCTCTACCACTTCCCTAGTGCCTACCCCTCCCCCTCCTTCTCACTCTTATCTGTAGCATCAGCCAATCTAAATATTCCATTCCATCTCCTACCACATCCTCTACTACACCCACCTCTCCCTCTGCTCCTCAGACATCTATTTCTTCTTCTCCTCTACTTAAGAAAACCTTTGTTTCTCAGACCTCAGTCAACTCCTCTCCAGAAACTCTTGAAGAAAGTTCATAAACATGGCTCAAGAGAATGATCCACTCCCTCATCCACCCTCTAATCCCTTTATTCGCTCTACATTCAAAGTATCTGCCGATATCCATCCTGCTGCTCCTTAAGTTCCCCCTTCCCCTTATTTCACAACAATGCCCTTCTCCTGATATCCCTCCTCTAAACATTCTTCCCAATACTTTACCACCTTCCCCTTTTCCCTAATTTCATTCTCTTGATTCTTCTCCTACTTCCACAACTATCGTTTATTATCATATTACCCTATGATTGTTTCATAACAGCTCTTATGCAGTTCCCTCATACAGTTTTATTTTCCCTTCCTTAGACATGCTCTCTATTTGATCTGATTACCCTATACCTTTAACCACATCCCCATTTACAGATCACCACTGTATTCTATTTGCTCCACATCTATACCCTTTTCTAAAACCTAACATCTAACACATCTTAACCTGATCATTAACTCATTTCCAAACTTTTCACCACAGTACTTTACCATAGTGCTATATGACCTCTGATGTCTAGCACATTTACTTCCTCTGACCAATAACCATTCACTTCCTTCCCCTGTTTCTTTGTCTAGTTCCTGTGGTTTGTCTCCTTTTCTGACATCCATTTCTACCCTTATTACCCACTGATTGCTTCATGGTGTTTCTTTTGCATTGTTCCTCCTCCTTCCTTGGACACAGAGATACCCAGCATTTGCCTTTAACAGCCTTCTTTTTACTAATCCCTGCCTTACCCCATTTGCTCCCCTTCTTAATCCTTTTCACTGATCTACTATCCTGTAGTGCTATATGACCTTTGATGTTTAGAACATTTGTTTGTTTTAATCATTAACTATCTTAACTAACTGTGGCCCTTTGCAATGGGGATACATTCACAAAAAAAAAAAAAAAATGTAATGTGTAACTTATGACTCATGTTATCAAAAAAAAAGGTCGAGGGTCAGGTGACATGAATATGCCATTATGAAAGAATCTGGCTGAAGGCCAGGGTGATGGGATGTGCCATCAAATTTTTTTTTTGTGGAAATACAAATTTAGTAGTTTTCATTGTACATGTACTAAAACTCATGTTTGTCAGGGAAAAATACAATAGAACTGCATACAATGCCCATAATCCAATAATAAAACAAGGGAATTATAAGTATTTTAATAAAGTTTATTCCAAGGAAGAAACAATGAAGACCTGTAAATTTAAACAAAATCTTGAAATTCAGAAAATAATTTCAGTGTCTTGCTTATGCAGATACCAGTATTTTATTATTGGTCAACTGATTTTTAATTATTAATTAGAGACAGCCTATTGAGAGACCTGTAGAAATACAGACTTGCAAAAATACAAAGAAGGATGCAGGAATCTATAAGCAATAATGAGTAAAAGGTGAATAGAGAATTTTGTTTGAGAAAGAAAATTAGGGTCAGAAAAAAGCAGCAATGTCATCAGATCAACTTTCAATGCATTTCACCTTTAGTTTTGGGAAAAGATGCCTTCAGGTTAGTGTTCCAATATTTTCCCTGTGGAAATCATGATTTTTCATTAGAACACTTCTGTGTATGATTCTGTTTGTGAATCCCTAACCCAAAATTTGCTACTGCCACAAAAACTATTTTATATGTTGCTTTTAGTTACACAATAACCTCTAATACAAAATAACCTAACTGCCATGATGAGAAGAGTTGAGGAGGGAGAGGGCTAATATTGCCTGACTTGTAGAATGAGTTGGTGGCCTTAGACTGAGGACATAACAGGTCCTGTACAGGTCTTGTGGCGATACTGACTGGATACACAACTATATCCTGTGCTCTAATGCACAGACCTATTACACCAAGCATTAAGATGAGACTACTGCATAGGATAGAGTCCAGTTTTCACTGCCACAAAAGCAGTAATATCATGCCCGAAGGTGTATACCTTATCCTGCACAGGTACTTGGTACTCCTACTGACTCCTGCTGATAGACCAATCTGTTTGCTGACCTGGTCTTACAGGAGAATTATGAGCTACACTACCAATGGTTAATAGTTAAAGAAATAAATGTACTAGACATCAAAGGTCATATACATGGTACAGTATTGTTATGAAAAGGGTGGAAATGAGGTAATGATCAGGATAAGATGTGTTAGATGTCAAAGGTTGTAGAGCACTGTAGGATAGAATGGTAATGAAATGGGCATAAAGGGGGAGCAAATGGAATGGGAGTGGGGATTTGTAAAAGGGATGGGGCTAAAGGTATAAAGCAATCAGATCAAATGGAAAGTATGTCTGAGGAAGGGAGAGTAACATTGTATGAGGAAAACTGCAAAAGAACTATTATGACATAAAGGATAATATGGTAAGAAATGATAATTGTACAAGTAGGAGAAGAATCCAAAGGATGAGATAAGGAAATGGGAAGGTGGTGAAGTATCGGGAAGAATGTCAGGAGGGAAGGGATCCGGAGGACATTGTTGTGACATGAGGGAGTCATGTGAATATCTAAGAGGGGGTGGTAAGGATAATGGGGCAGGAAGAGGGAATGGTGATGCATATGGAGGAGAGGATAGGGTGTTTTTTGGGCAAGTGGGAAGAAGGGAGGTAGCAGGAACTTGAGGAGGAAGAGGATGGATATCAGCAAATACTTTGAATGTAGAGCAAATAGGAACATGTTTTCAAGAGTTTCTGGAAGGGAGGGGTGAGGAGGTCAGAGAAACAAAGGAGGAAAAGAGGGAATAGACGTACAAGGAGCAGCGGGAGAGGTGGGTGTTGGAGAGGATGTGGTAGAAGATGGAATGGAATGTTAAGAATGTCTAGTGTGACAGGTAGAGTGAGTAGGAGGGGGAGGGAGAGGGGGAGGGTTAGGCACCAGGGAGGTGGTAAAGATTGGAGTACCTGGACTTAAACAGGAAAAGGACTTTGACTGGGGAAGAGAGAGAGTAGAGATAGAATGGTTCAGGTTAGAGGGAAGAGATACTTCTTGAGAAAATGGGAGAGGAGCAGTGCATACAGTTTTGGAATGTGTAGAAAGCAAAAAACCTTGTCGGCGTGTTTCTTGTCTGGCATAGACATTGGCCTTGTTTGAATATGAGAAGTGCTACTTCAGATTCAAGCTTGTAGGCAGGGCAGCCCCTATAAAATACATTATGGGAGCCACCAGAATTAGCACAGACAGAGCAGAGCAATTTGGATGGTCATGACCAGTTTGGACACATAGAGGGTATTTAATTCATTACAAAAATACAATAAAAGAAGAAGAAGAAAAAAAAAAATGTAAGAGTGTAAGTGATAATTTTAAGAGATGAAGGACTGGCTTGATAAATCACGTAAAATTGCTACAGGCACTGTGGCAGGCTGCATACATGCCATAGGCTGAATGTTTAAAGCCCCTGCTCTAAGTTGAGGGTAAAGCAGGTTTCCTCTGTTCTCTGTCTTAGGAACTGTGGACACCCTCCTTATGGGTCCCAAGTTCCACAGTTTACCCAGCCTCCATGGTGAGTGATGAAAGTATGCTTGCATTTGAAATCAAATGAATCAAACACAGGCACAAATGAATTTGCAGTATTCTTTGTTTAAAATGTGTATTTTAGAATAAAATTATCAAGATAGGTTAATAAAATTCAATAATGAGATTAAAGCTTGTATTGTGCATAGAGCATAGTTTAGAAAGGAAGATACAATAATAAGTATGTCCCAAAATGTGACGACTGAAGTACGTGAATTTAACAATGCATTAATGGACATGCACACACATGTGTGCACACACAAAACTCCAGTCAAACACACATGAATGCGCACACGTGCGCTCACACACACACACACACACACACACGCACACACACACACACACACACACACGCACACACACACACACACACACACACACGTTCACTCTCTCTCTCTCTCACACGTGCCATCTTGCACACACATGTGCATGCCAGAAAGCACAAGTGTAGACGTGCATGTGCGCGTGCGTGCATGCATGCATGCATGTATGCATGCATGCATGCACACACACACACACACACACACACACACACACACACACACACACACACACACACACACACACACACACACACACACACACACACACACACACGCACACACACACTTCCCAAACCTGGCATGGTTCTGATGACCTAACGTCTATCAGGTTAGCCAAACTGTACAATGCATGAATTTACCATACAGATTATGTAGGTAATACAAAATGTTTTGTTAATCAGTCACACAGGAAGATCTTACCTGGATTACCAAGTTTTCAGTAGATCTGTACATTCATAATTCCTATTTTCCAATATTCAAATAATAATTCAAAACATTAGATAATACGAATTGTTATCTCCAAAAAACATCCAATTCTCAGATTCACCTTAAAAATAAATAGTTATTTATTGCCATTTTATTTATACAGATATCTGCAAGTTTCACTTCCACTAGTACTGTGAATCCAGAAATAGACTGTTGGCCAAATTTAAGGCAACAGTAACTGGAGAAAAAAAAAAATGCATTTTAACCTGGCTTGAAAATACAATGAACAGAACTGCAACACACACTAGTATTATGCATTGCATTGCGGCCAATCCTCATATCTCAATATTCAGAGTGCACTGCTGAGGGACTTACACCTATGGCTGAAAGTCATGGAGACAAATGAACATACATTAGCTGTAAGTAGACACCAAATATGGTACAGCTATGTTTTACATAACAATATAGAAAAAAAAATGAACAAACAGAAAAGAAAGGAAAAGAAAGAAAAAGAAATAGAAAGAGAGAGAGAGAGAGAGAAATAAAGGTTCTATAATTCTATGAAATATGATCTGCAGAACTATGCTGACTACAAACAAAGACAGCAAAATTGCGGGAAGAAAAGAGAAACCTTAGGTCAGATCAGCAGCCACAGCCACAATCTGTGATGGTGTTCTAGCTTACTTGAGTTGAGAGCTTTGTGTGTAACAGCAATCACGAAGCAAGCAACCACTGCAGAGGAGTTTGAAATATAAACATGGCAATGTAACAAATCAAAATACTGATGATCTAATATTATAAAAGAGTATACCACATGCTCCTAACCTACATAATTCTAATATATTTGGACTACAAGCTTCTTGCAGATAAGCAATGTAAAGGTTAGGAGAACTGTATGCTCTAAACTGATGTGGCCGTCTTAACACTATCTAGAAAGTTTAAAATTCTTCAAGGAACATTTCAGTGTAACGCTTACAATATCGTAATTTGAGCCTTATCATACAACTTTGGTTGCCCAGAGATTCTACGAAGAAGCTGTTTGTAAATTAAAGAAAGACGTTTCTTAATATTCCAACATTCAATGCTGGAATTGAAAATTTCAAAAATTCAAAGATAAAAGCAATTCAGATTTAAACTGAATGTGAAGCTATACAGCTTTCTACATAAGCCCATTCCTGATGCATCTAATACCACATATCTATATGATTAGTGTAATATCAGGTCAAATACTTGCTACGAAGCCATTGACAGTAGTGATTCAGGGCATCTAACCTTTTGAGTTTTAATCTACTTGAGAAATCTCTCTACCTTAAGAATTTCAAACTATAATAGAATACTTTAACCTATCACTTCCATCTTCTGTCAGTCCAATATGGTACTTTACTTCATTGTAGCCAAAGAATGAAATTGAAAACTTTGGGTATTATATTTTCTGAAGTCTTCAGCAATATTAATGAAACAGCAGAAGTGATTAGTTTCATCAAATTTTAGGAAGAATCAATGTACAGTAAAATTGTGAGTATATTAAGAATGCAAATGGCATTTCTAAATAATACACTAACAACCTTATTTCCAAAAAATGAGTTATATATGATGAAACTATAGAAACTAAAGATCTATTCTAATTACTTGGTAATTAACTAATACATAATTATCTTTGTCTTGTTGCAATACTGTACTATTAAAATATAGCTAAAGATATATCATAATTTCTCTCCTAATATAACATTTTAGTATTCACAACAACCAAAAATAAGTGTTTTACCATAATCAACATTAATAATCAGTGATGAGTATGCTTTTAGAGCTTAACTATATCATGAAACACCAATTTGTAATCAATCACAGCAATGGTTCAGATAAAGGAAATAAAAAATATATTGCACATATGCATTCCTAATAGAGCATCCTCATGAATTAGATGTGCAGTTTAATCCTGACGACACAGGAAACTATTATGAATTCACGATAATAATTATCCATCAATCTGTGAAGCAACTTCCACCTATCCTGAGTGGTTGATAACAAGCTATTAGAATAAGGCAACAGATTTATCACCGGAAAAGGACAAGGAGAAAAGTGAACTTCCAAGCTAGGACACACTGATTTTTTAAGCATATGTTACAGCATCTGCCATACAACGTGTCTCGTCTCTTGTCTTGTTTACTGAATCTACACATCTTGGGGATAACAAGTCTTTATATTTCTACTAACATTTGACTCCAACTTAAAATGTTTTTTAAGATGTTCTTTGATAGAAAGAATAAGGAAAAAAAAGCCTGATGAATATTTAATGAGTTAATCTCTTTCCACAGACAACAAAAATCTCAACTTAAGTGTATGTTTATCTACATACATGTGTATATGCATAAACATATATGCATATATATATACATACACATATATGTATATATGTATATATACACATGTATGTGTATATGTATATGTATATATGTATATATACACATGTATGTGTATATGTATATATACACACATATATGTGTGTGTGTGTGTGTGTGTGTGTGTGTGTGTGTGTGTGTGTGTGTGTGTGTGTGTGTGTGTGTGTGTGTGTGTGAGAGTGTGTGTGTGTGTGTGTGTGTGTGTGTGTGTGTGTGTGTGTGTGTGTGTGTGTGTGTGTGTGTGTGTGTGTGTGTGTGTAAGTATAAACATAAACACATAAACCTCTGTTTTATACATATGTTTACAAACTGAACCTATTATGCAGTACCATATGCAACCCTACACGAGTAATGGAAGAGGTTGAGGGAAAAGGTGAAGAAAAAGATGAAGAAAAAGACAGAGTAGAAGAGGGAGGGAGAGAGATTGCCTTTTAACTGCTCATCTAACAGCATTAATGTAACACAATGCACTAATTACAACATCCATATAAATATGTGAGCTCAAAAATTCAAGCTTGTAGAAATATATTGAAAACTTATCAAACACTTTGAGCTTCGAGATAAATGGTGTTTAAATCAAATGCAACAATTTCTTTTTTTGCCAAAAATCCAA
>NC_051421.1:5770974-5775974 GCF_015228065.2 Penaeus monodon | reverse complement strand
AACTTGTACAAAGGATCAAAGCAAACTTAAAGAGAAAAAATCAATGAACATGTAACTAGCGAGAAATGATTGAAAATCAAAAAATTATACCTTTCTCTTCCATTAAAATACAAAGTATCAATGTTTTATACATTACGTACAGATGGACTGTTTGTGAGCCTTAAGTGTAAAGGTATTGTGTGATGTTTCCGAAACATAAAAGTAGGGTAGAAATTGTATAAACTTGTGATGCATGAGGAATGTCTGTAATCCAGCAATATGTTAACGATACGGTGATGGAAATAAAAACAAAAAAAAAAGTACAAAATCAGTTGTTGTCAACATTGAGTCATCCTTCAGTTCAAGAAATTTGGAATCAAAACCCTTTTTTTTGCTATGAATACTCATCTTAGGTATCAACAAAATACATAAATAATCATTCAAAAAACAAATACAAAGCAAATTCAGTATGACCTGATCAGAACAATGGCCCTGGATTTGGCAGATTTATGGTTTGATACTAAAAACTATATACTAGTCATAAAACCTGGAAGCAAGCTCATTGGTCACAACTATAGAATTAAATCAAATGCTATATCCGAAAAAAAAAACTTGCTCCACTATAGTTTTTTCTCATACAAATTTCAGTGACTAATAGTCTGTCTCTTGAACTTCATTTTTCATTTATCCATAAATGATGCTTTATGTCTTTTTCACAAATTAACCTTATTTGATTCAATAATTAAGTCTCAAAACAGACATAATGTGTTTGATCCATTAATCTTCAAAATGAAACTGATGAAGAAGAGAAAGCTACAATTTCTTGCAAATTAAGATACCTTTTCATATCAAATAAGTATATTTGTGCAATTCTATTTGTAATCACCTTCCTATCATATTTCATATTCTCACTTCAATAATAGGGTTCTATTGTTCTTGTACTCAGTGCACTCAACTGCCTCTTTTCACTACAAAAACTATCAAGAATTTGATAAGCAATAATTACAGATATACCTGTATACTGTGAATCTGTAATGAATCTTAAAAACAAAAGATATGTTTCATTATTAAAAATACAGTAAAATGAATGGGGATTTATCAAACTGCAGAGAGATCGAAATAAATCTTTCTAGAACTTATCTTGTGCGTGAAAAAGAAACCATCAGTAATATGTACACCTTATATTTCCAGCTTATGTCAATCAAAAAATATAACAATAAATGCAACAAGAAAATAAACTTGACTTCACAAAAAGGAAAAACAAAACAAGAGTTGATGTCTGTACAAAAGACTGTGAAAATCATAATTCCACATCAATAACATGAGATCAGTATGATCGTAATATTGTGACTAGTGACCCCGTCCGGAGAGCGGTAAGGTGTTGTGCTCAAATCATGAGGCTGCTTTCTTTGGAGACTTTGCAGGAGACTTACCGGCAGCCGCAGCCTTGGCCACAGGTGATCTTGGAGGAGGGGACATGTGTGCTGATTTGGCAACTTGTTTGTTTAAGTGCGGGGAACTGGGTGACGCTGTGGGTGATGACGCTTGGGAGGCTACCTTAGAAGGGGTTGAGTTTTGGTTAATGGCTAGCGAAGTGGGGGGAAGGGGAGTCTGGGGTGGGGAGACTGTGGAAGCATTGCTGTGGCCACGTCGGTGCCTTTTGTGGGGGCTGTCTTCAGGACTGCTCCCCTTGGGCTCTGGGGATTCTGCAGGTGGTTTGGGGATGACCGGGGGTGGGGGTATGTGAGGCACCACCATCGTCTTGATATCCACAAAAAGCTTCAATATCTCCTCCTGAAAGAATTTCAAGAATAAAATTACTGTAGAAAAAAAAAGGAAGAAAAAAGAAGCAGATTCAGAAGTAATATTCATAAATATCATTATAATAATTAATGCAAAATCAATTCATTTCTGTTTCACTTCAACTACTAACCTTATGTTCACACATGTCATCTATTTTGGCTCCAGACTTTGCACGAAGGTAGTAATGATGGAATACTTTTCCATCCCAGAATGCCCAGGGGACCACCTGGCATGAACAAACCATCATTTAGCACAAGTTTGCTAAATTCATATTTGTTAATCTGAAGTACCAATTTCCCGGGAAAATGTGTATTCAATCCAATAAAAACATCCAGGTGAGTGTAGTTTCATACAATTTCCAACACATTAAAAAAGTCCACCCACAAAAGCTACTCACATATTTACGATCCACAGGGAAATCACATGCAGCTATGAGGAAGTAGAAATTAACAAGTCCCTTCATGAAGATTGCAGCCACGTGGACTGCACGAGCATCAATGCGTGGCAAAGCTATTGCTCGGATTTGGTTCAAATCTTCCCTTAGAGGCGAGAGGAATGCCGCAATCAAGGCATTCATTTCCCAGTCCTTCAGTATTGGCTTTGTTTGGCTACACTGTTTATACAAGAAAGAGAAAATTACTAAGTTCATATATATGCAACGGCACAAACTCCTTCATATATAAGTTGCAATTTAGCACAGACCTTAAATAAGAGAAATTTCACCTTTCCTAAGACAAAAATTCATAATATAAAAGTGGAAAACCTTGGCAAAAGAAAGAAAGAAAGAAAGAAAGAAAGGAAAAAAGAAAAAAGGAAGGAACAAAGAATGTTCGGAAGAAAGAAAGAGAGAAAGAAAAGAAAAGAGAAGAAAAGAAAAGAAAAGAAAAACACACAAAGACAAACAGGGATGAGGTGCAATACTAAGGAATTTCAAACACTGTGAAGGGAAACTGAAAATTAGAAACAGAATAAGGTTAAGAAGGAAAGCAACGATAACCTTTACCATTTTTCATTACGGTATAAATGTCAATCTGAACTCAAAACCATACCTGCAGATAAAAGAGGATTGCGACGGGGACTACAATGTGTGGTGGGAAGGTCCGAATCCTAGTTTCACTTAAAACGGGATGGATACAGGCAAGGAAGGTCTTCCATTTCAAGTCATTGTCTCCTTCCCACAGTTCTTCTAGTGATGGAGTTCCACCTGCAATGAAAGAAAAAAAAAAAGAGGGAGAGGGATGGAAGTGAGAGAAAAAGAGAGAGAGAGAGAGAGAGAGAGAGAGAGAGAGAGAGAGAGAGAGAGAGGAGAGGAGAGGAGAGGAGAGGAGAAGAGAGGGAGGGAGGGAGAGGAGAGGGGAGGGGAGGGGGAGGGGAGGGGAGGAAGAGGGGAGGGGAGGGGAGAGGAAGAGGAGGGGGAGGGGAGAGGAGGGGGAGGGGGAGAGGAGGGTGAGGGGGAGGATGAGGGGGAGGGGGATGGGGATGGGGATAAGGATGGGGATGGGGATGGAGAGGGAGAGAAAAGGATAGAGGGAAGAGGACAGAGTGAGTGAGTGAGTGAGTGAGTGAGTGAGTGAGTGAGTGAGTGAGTGAGTGAATGAGTGAGTGAGTGAGTGAGAGAGAGAGGGAGGGAGGGAGAGAGAGAGAGAGAGAGAGAGAGAGAGAGAGAGAGAGAGAGAGAGAGAGAGAGAGAGAGAGAGAGAGAGAGAGAGAGAGAGAGAGAGAGAGAGAGAGTTTTAAATAGAGATGTGTAAAATACATTCACTGTATCTACATCCTAATCTGATTTAAGAGGATTAATCTCACTGATGACTATAAAAGAAACACATGTTATCCAAAACTTTGAAAAACTAAAATATCAATTTATTTAAATCCATGACAGCCAAGAAAACAAAATAAAAGAAAGTGAAATACATTTAAACAATATAATGCCCCCCAGAACAATGATAATATGATAACCACTATAGGCACCAGAAGCTCTGATGAGGGATTATAGGCATTGTGAACCTAGATCTAATAGCAAAAATACTGCTCACTTTCATTTTGTTGGATATCATGGCAATATGGTGAATAGGATATTAAGACTATAAATAGTTTGTGTGTGTGTGTATGTATGTATGTATGTATGTATCATATATGTAAATATGATATATATTATACATATATATATATATATATATATATATATATATATATATATATATATATATATATATATATATATATTTATATATATATATATCAAATATAATAGTGTTCCTGAAAACATGTGTATTCCTGTAAGGAATGCAGGCAGTTAGCGGGAATACATAAACCAGAAAAAGGAATCTAATTAGTCTATTTCAATATAATTTTGATTATCAACATATGTATCACATAATGAAAAGTACTTAAAGGCATGACCTAAATATATGCAAAAGCTTAATAATCATAACCAACCACTTTTCAAAATAAGCCCTGGAAATGATGCAATAATCATTATCCAAAAATACCTTAATTATAAAAATTTCCAGAATAATTTTGATGGGGGCAATATATTAACAGGGTACTTATGGATAACTTGGTTATCTTAGGCTTTAAATTAATAAATTAGCATTAACTGTAACCCTCTTTACAGGAACACAATAAAAAATATATTTTTAAACACACTGACCATGTCAAAATCACCAGAAAACGGCATCCATACGCACAGAAATATCTAAACTACATATCTATTCCAAAAAATTATTAAAATGAACTATGAAATTCTTGGAAATAATGAGTTTCAAGGGATGACCTCAATGTGAGCAAAATATTCCTTTTCTTCCTGGCCATACATACGAGATCAGTCACCTCAAGAACACAAAATCAAACACTATGTGCAACAGATATACCATAATAATAACATACCTTCTAGTTCCACTGGATCAACAAAGTCAGCTTCCTTCAGTTGATTGCCTGAGTACATGCACCACTCTGGTACCTGAGTCCATGCATCTGTCAAAAACCAAATTCTTTCTTAGGGAACCATCGCTTAGAGATATATGTAATCTCAGACAAAAATAACTATTCAAAAAATGATACTGATTGTCAGATATCATTTTAATGCATGGAAATAAAAAAAAAATGTAATACCAGCATTCATAATAATACATCTAAAGGTGTGCTCTTTGTGAGCAATTCATTATAAACCAATTAATGAAATGACTGGCAAACTGTGCATGCTATTAATGTGAATATAT